>NC_083829.1:12255873-12391962 GCF_015708825.2 Lethenteron reissneri
TGACTGCAGGGATTCATCTTCTTGGTTCTTTCGGTAAAGTCACGTAGAAGGGAAATAATAAAAATCAAACATGCATCCTTACGGAGTCATTCAAATTGAATACGGACACTGCTTTTGGGGCGTGGTCCAGTGCGGTCATCTTGTGGAGGGACTCGCCTCTCGCCGCGGGAATGTGGACTTTTTCCTGCCGCCTCTGTCCGGGCCCTCGATTGAGATGAAATCTGCCCCAGTGATCGGTCGAGATTTTCTCGTTACTTTACGACTGTCCGGTCGGTCGCCAACAGCGGCGGTTGCTGCAGGTCTGCTCTGCACGTGTGCGGCGACCTCTCTTTGAAAAAGTCGAGAGTCATTTTGTCTTTCTTTTCCCTTCCCGAGGACACAGACAAGGAAACGACAACAACCTGACGTTCAAGTTCATTTATTAGGTACAGCCCTGTGAGCTATTCGGCTCTTGAATCGGGTGCAACCGCAACAAAAAAAAACAAAAACATGAAACAAGAAAACATCTTAAAAGTGAATATGTGCCCGAGGTCAAGGGGATTATTGAAGAAGTATAAGTTGCGTCGGATCAAATGAGTCAGCCGGTTCAATAAGCGTCCCGCTGCCAAGCGGCATTTGCTGGATGACCCAAGGAAAGCCATCAAGGCACGGGTCAACATGAAGATGTTGTGGATCTTAACAGCGTTCACAAATCAAATTACGACGAAATACAGGCCCTCTCTCTCTTTCGGCCACCCGTGATGCACAAAAAAACAGGCGCTGCATGAACCGTGGAAGCCAATGCTGCGCGATTATAAAATTAATAATCACGGCTTGTTTGTCTTATTTAAGTCCACTGCTGGATGAAGGCGCCCCTCCCTGTACTGTTACTGGTCATCGAGGTTGATTTGGCCGCGGCAGTAGCGCGCTACCACCCGCGCTGACCACTGGTCACCGGTCCGTGCGGGTCGGTGAAGTTTGAGGATGGGAAGCGTTCAAAACCGGTTTCGATATCGCTACGCCACTGGCAGAGATTTCTATGTTGTAGTTGATATATTTATTGTCTTTTTTTTAATGGCCTTTCAGGCCTACCCCAAATCGTGGCTTACCCGAGTCTGGCTTTGCGAGGTTTTACTAAACGCAGCTTCAGTGTTTGACGCTCTGAAGTGAACAGGGGAAGCCTTGATAATTGTTTTTTTTACCCTTCTATCTGGCAACAAAACTGACACCTTTTTTACAAGGAGTCATATTTGCATAGACCACAATACCTGCAGCCATAGATGCAAACAAAAACATAACTCTGATAATATAGGCACTGTCCTTGAAGGTTGATTGGTCCACACCTGAGACAGCTTTCCTTAGAGCCTAGTCTCACATGGGTTGGACCAGATGACGCCAAAAGGCGACCAAGAATGGAACAAACCTGAACGGCAGCTCACGGCGTTCCAGAGAACATAGCTCTTGATGTCGGATCATTCAACACCAGGTTGAATCATCGTCATCATCATCTTTACTACTGGTCAAGAGTGCGTTGAAAAGTGGCAACGCCCAGACACGCCGGGGAGCATCCGTATTGAACTTTTGACTTTACTAAGGCACAGTCTTGGTTTTATGAATTGGGGCGAACATCCCGAGTGGGAAACTGGAATGGACGACGCTTTTCTTAGGGCACGCGTGCAAGCTCGGCGTGGCCCAGGCATTCCCGCGCCATCAAAGATCGTCAAAAACCCCCCGATCGTGATGTCACAGCGGCTTAATTTCCAACGATCCAGCAACGCCGCCTGAGGAACAAAGCCAGCTTTGCTGACAGGATGTGCATTCGGGACATTCGTCATGCAAATATTTAATCTAACACATTGGCACGAATGGATATGGAGATGATTCCCTAGACTGCCAATCGCGCACCCATAATTTACGGTAATGACCCGCCCGGAGGCCCTGCGGCAGGATGCTCGCCGAGCAATCGGAGTTGTGAGTACAAATCCCGGTCGGGGTTCGGCTCGATCAGTCATCCAAGTGTTTTAATAAAGCGAACGGTGCACCTTCTGTGAAGCCAGCGGCGGCAGTGGTCGCCCTGCGGAGAGACCGGCCACCGATGTGGGAACGTGGGAAACCTCACCAGTTGGCCAGTGCCACCAACAGAGCAAAGCACTCTCCTTTGATTTTTTTGGGCACAGAGACACTTGGATTTTCACAGCGAGGTTGGCGTGGCACTGCGGGTGAACACACGTACAGCCCTTTATCGACCCACTGCCTGATGTAGGCCTCTTCAGGCTATGTAGGTCCATGGGGGGTTATTTGACCCTACTGCCACCACACCGGTCGGTACCAAGTTGGTGAACGAGAGGAGGCCCAGGTTGCGTTTCAGATGTCACTCGCCGCTGGGGTGTGTTCAGTAGGCAAGAGCGCACCCCAGAGTCCTTTTCTCTCGAACTACCTTGTCAGCTCGAAGCCGCATCCAGCCAATTGGAGGCGCCCTGCCTTACCTTCCCGCGAACTCTCGTTTGCGGACGCCCACACGCCGCTTCCATTGGCTGGGCAGGTGCGTGACATCACGTTCGCCTTTTGGAGGCCTATCAGCGTCCGAACGTCCAGTTTCTACGAGAGCGATCGCCCCAGCCCCCCGTAAGGAAAACCGCCACGGCAGAGCCCTCCGCCGATGTCGGGCGTGGCCGATGTGTCGACTCTTGGCTTGCCGGGTTCATGAACCCCTTTCCACCCTCGTGGCGCGTGTGGTCCGGTGACGAAAGCCCGTTGCCTTTTCTCAGGCGTGGTGTCGTCGGCTTTTCGGGCCGCAGCCCGCTTTATCGACTTGCGTGCTCGCAGCTGTGCGCCTTGCCCTGCATGTGCCTTTGTGGCAAGTCAGCGGGCATAGGCGTATTGATCGGTTCCCTTTGTTGTTCCTCTCCGGCGTGACTTAGTGAAACAAATGGATTTTAAACTGCGGCTCCCAAGATATTGTTGCCCATTATAGCAATAATACGAGCTGCAGAAGAGGCAGCACTTACCGCGGCGCTCGGTTTGCGCCGCGCGAGAGAGAGAAGGCCCTTGTTCCCGGGAGTTGGATCAAGTGCCGTGTGTGTGCGGCGAGCCGTGGTGTTCTCCGTTAAAGGATGTGCCCAGGCAGGTGCGGACGGACGGTTTTGATGGATGCATGGCGATGCACGTGGATAGTTGCGTTTGGTTATATAGCCATTATGGGGTAGGCATTTTTGTTTGTCCACATTTCGCGTCGGTGAGCTTGGACATTTGATCTTCATACGACAGTCCAACAGTGGAGTTTGCTGCACTGCCGTATGCTTCCCGCCGTGGTCTTTTGCTCGGTGGTCGCCCATCCAAGCGTCGGTACGGGCTCATCTCTGCTTAGCTTCTGAGATCTGATGGGATCGGGCACATTCCGTGTGGTTTGTTGAATGACAGCGATTGAATTGTGTTGATCTACAATGATGCTACGCCACACGACTCTGAACACTGAACACACATACTCCAGCACAGTGCCGAGCGGTTCCTATGCCTACACTGCGGTGGTTTCACGGAGAGGGAAACGGCAGTGAGCGTGTGCGAGGGAGCTTGAGGCTGTGTGTGTGTGTGTGGCAGTGATGTGGGGAGCGGTGGCGCGGTGGTTTGTGCGCTGCGCTACGAACCCCGCGACCCGACTTTGATTTCCCGCTCACGTCTCACAGCAGTGTCAATTAGCTGAACTGGTCCTGGGCCTCCCCTAGGTCGACTCGACCTTAATTAAGTACCTTGTGCGGGGTCTCAAAACATCAGCACTTGGGGAGCAGTGCGTGGTGAGGGCCACCCACCCACCAGCGTGCCGTGCCGGCCTTCATCGGTAGTCGCTAACGGCACTTGCCGCAACAGCCCTGTGTAGGATGCACGCGAGGGATCTTTGTCCTTGAGTGCAGTGAGCGTGGGCTGCAGGATGAATAGGTATTGTACTGGCACTTGTACATTTTCGTTTTCCACCACTGGTCAGGCATTTCGTGAGTAGTAATGCCTAGTTTTGACATCTTTAATTTTGCGAAGAGAAGGGTGCTGGAGACTTGGATTTGAGGGCTGTGCAACCCCATTAATTGGTGTACAATAATTTGACGGCTGTTTGGAGAATTTTTTTTGCATTGCACAAATCTCGAAATGCAAATATCCGACGAGTCAATCGTGCGTCTCCGTGTTCAAACAAGAGCCGAGCGGTCTTCTCTCTTTTTTTTTAATCATTGTACCCCGAAGCGGAGCCAGTGATGATGGCCCATTTTACCCTACTCCGGCGAGGTGCCAGCCTCTCCACCGGATGACACCTCCGTTGACCTCCTGAAGTGGCGCTCTTTTACCGGAGGGATGACGGCCGAGCGTGTGCCGTGAGCCGAGATCCGAACTCAGGATTACACCCCAACCCCCCCCCGTGAGATGGACGATTGGTCGTGAGGGCCGAGCAGAGGTTAGCTGTTTGAGCCCAGTGGGTCTCCCCCCCCACCGCCCCCCCCCCCCACGTAATGCTGCGGGAGTATCAATCCGTGAGCTGCGTCGGGAGTGAAATCTTCCCCGTGACGTCGTTCGAAAAATTATCCACGCGCGTGTGGGGGGGGGGGGCAGTGGGGGGGGATGTCACGGTAACCAATTTTTTAGCAACTGTGAAAGTGAACGCCTTCGTGGTCGCCTTTGCGCTGCAAGCTTACCGAAGTAAGAAGATTAGTTATTGTGATCGGCACACGTGAATTATCATGATGATCGTCACCGGTCACGTTGTGTATCCACTGCCGGATGAAGGCCTTCTCACACCGTGGACATTCCCTCACGGCCCTGCCAATTCCACGCGGTGCGTCTCGCGCCTGCATGTTGAACTCGTGTCGTGGGCCCATCTCTGCGGTGGTCAAGGATTCATGCGTTTGGGATCGGGTGGCGTGGCGACGGCTCGCAGCGGAAGTGTTCGTTGGAGTCACGCAGAAGTACGTTGTGTAAAATATCCTCCTCTTCGTGCTCTGCAATCCGTCACAGCTGGGCGATGATTGTCTTCCATCATCGCGGCCTTCTCCTGTGTGGGTCCGTCGATGACCGGACTAAGGCCGACGATCTGGGATGGACAGACCCTGTAGTCACAGTTCGGGCGCCGCGTGTATATAACACGTGTAGTGTCCTCCTTCCTCGAGGCGTGTGTGTGTGTGGCGTGCGGCTATCGTTGTTGGAGTGCAAGTCGACGCTGCTGTGGTGTACAGACGTTCTGCAGTGGTTTCACAAGAGAGGGCGGTGTTGCTGCTGCTGCGTGTGATCCCAATCGATTTAAAATTTCTCACATTGACATGCAAATTTTTACCTGGCAGCCCTTTGATTGATGGAAAACCCACCAACGCCGCAGTCGCTACCCACCGCTTACATTAACATTGGCTGGTGACATTTGGGCTACGCCCATTTCAAACCTTTATAAACGGTTGTCTTTAGAAGCTAACCCTCCTTTTCCTGATGACGGCCACTTGTGTTGCGATCGAAACGTCCTAGTTTCTTGTTATTTTCTTTGAACCTATCTACGTGACTTTACCCAAAGACCCAAAGAATGTAGCAGCAAGTCGGTTGCAGACCCCTAGCTCCCGTGATTTTTGAGTGCGTTTACTCTGGGACGCTCCTCATTTCCTTTCCACATGCTGAAATTGACTCGAGGAAGAATTCACCGAAGTTAAATTCGGGTGGCAAGGACCCTCCTGAATCGTGGTCTTGAGGCTCAGAGAAGGCCCCTCCTGGGTAGATAAAAAAAACAATCATTCACTTTTTTACGGACATTTGTACATGCTCACAATTTATCAACTCACTTCGTTTTTTAACGTCATACGTATCATTGCCATATAATAACACAATCCTATATCCAGGACTTTCCTGAATATCACGGTTGTTTGTTTTAGAGGACCCTACCATAGGTTCTCGCACAGACTTGAATTGCTGATCCACTCTCTGTTGTCGCCGGTGATTAAACAACCAAGTTTCATGATGAATCCGAATGTTGCTTTGAGTGAAGTCACCATTGAGGCTTTGGTGGCTAAGCCAAATTAATCCCCGCGGCGTTTATTCTGTTGATGTGCCTTTATTCAGTCAGTTCAAGTCAGTTTCTTCTTCTAAAAGGAAGGAAATCATTAAGTAAATACAACCATCAACGCATTAAAGGCCCTTTCAAGAACACTCCGCGTATGATGATCACGTGATCAAAAGAGGCCAGATAACGCAAATTTCCTGCAGAATGAAGCCAACCTTCTGAGCTCAACTCCACAATGGATAACAAAATAACTTTAGTGATCGGTTTTTACTCTTTCAACTGGTACAAAAGCTGACACCTTTATACATGGCATCATGTTTGCATTTTGACCTGCTTGTGTTGTGGTTATTGCAAACATGATGTCTTGTATAAAGGTGTCAGTTTTTGTACCAGTTGAAAGGGTAAAAACCTATCACTATATTTTGCCACTGGTAAAGGAGGTTTCATAGTGTAAAAAAACTTTACTTTAAGCCGTGAATAAAAAAAAATCCAGTTTAATATATTTATAAAGGGGACGACAACCTTGTTTCAGCATTCAAAATGCGGAGCGATCGCACCACTGCACGAGCTTTGGGAGATAGTGAATGCCTCTTCTTGGTTCTTTCGGTAATCATCTTCTTGGTTCTTTTGGTAAAGTCACGTAGAATGGAAATAATAAAATAATAAAAATGAAACATAAATAATTCTCACGACGTTTCGGCCACAACGCAAGCAGCCGTTGTGGCCGAAATGTCGTGAGAATTGTATTTTATTATGTTTTATTTTTATTATTTTATTATTTCCCTTCTACGTGACTTTACCGAAAGAACCAAGAAGATAAATCCCTGCAGTCACGAAAGCTTTAAATCGAAATATTTCGGTAAAGTCACGTAGAAGGGAAATAATAAAATAATAAAAATTACATAATACAATTCTCACAATTTTAAATCGAAAACTAGTGAATGCCGTGCAGCATTTCCGATTGACGTCAGCGCGGTCGGATTGCGGCTTCGAGACCTGCGGGCGCGAGCAAAGAGAAGTGTCCGCCAGAGACGCTGCCCCCCCCCCCCCCCCCCCCCCCTATTTCATCTCCAGCCTTTTCCCCGCTATTTTTAAATGCCTCCAATTAACATAGCCGCAGAGAATTCTTGTCATTAGGCAAATGACGCACACTCAATAAACCCCCCGCCCGCCGCCCCGCCAATCCAGCCCGCCCACCCCCCAAAAAAATAAAACCGCATCGGAACCGACCAGTGGGGTGGTGCGTCTTTGCACGATTTCTAATTGGATGCGGTTCCTACGCTACGGCGCGCGTGAGCCGTTGTCAGGGTTGCGTCACTTAGTAGTGCGTGGGGCTGCGAAGTCGTCCGTTGCGTGTGTCATCCCACGGCTTGTCCCCCCCTCCCCTCCACCTCGAGTCTGCGTGGTGCTGTGAACGCGAGAGACTCATTCCTGGTCTCTTGAGTTCCTCGCTCGGGTAAATCAAATGGACCCGGACATCTGTGCAATAAGAGCTTTCATAGGATTCCTCCATTTAAAGCTTTGGTGCAGGGATTCATATTCTTGGTTCTTTCGGTAAAGTCACGTAGAAGGGAAATAATAAAATAATAAAAATAAAACATTATAAAATTCTCAGGATCGTTTCGGCTACAACGCTGTCTTTCCGACAGCTCTGTTTCTTCACCTGAGGACGGCTGCTTGCGTTGTGGCCGAAACGTCGTGAGAATTTTATTACGTTTTATTTTTATTATTTCCCTTCTACGTGACTTTACTGAAAGAACCAAGAATATGAATAGGATTCCTCCAGTGTAAAGAAAGATTCTGATTCTAATTCACCCGATGAAGTCGGTTTTTAATCACCAGCGCAAACATCATACTGAAATTGTAAATGTTATGGGTTTACTCTCCGACACACCGGCGTGCTGAACTGGTGACTAAATTGCCATGTTTTGTTTAGGGGACAAGCCTTACTCACACTGGCGGAGCCAGTGGGGGGGTGGGTGGGCACGTGCCCCCCTCAATGATCCGATAAAAAGCCCTAATTTCGATCGGATAATTTGGGTTTATTAGTAATAAATCGGCATATTGCGACCCCACTGCCACTGTGTAGCATATTATTACGTGCCAGGGACTCTATGAGATGATAGCACAATAGTCTGAGTCCATAATTGGCAATAAGTAACTGCAAAGCGGTTATAAGTGACTCACGGAATTGTGCGCAGTTGCGTATCCAGCACACGACTTTCCTGAAGGCATCAACAGCTTCAGCGAGCGTGATGCCGATCACACAACGCGGTTCGAATTCGACCCTCGATCGATGGCTGCACCATCGCCGCACACGCGTCGAGTAAAAAGCAAGGGACAAGTCCTTAACTTACTTAACAATTCCGATCGGAGTCCCACCATAGGCTGAGTAGACTTCAGTGAGGACCAGTCCCGGTTAGGAATTTAACCGAGTAGTTGCAGTGCTTTCACCACAACCTCTCCTAATGTTCGGGCATTTGATGTGGCCCAATTGGTAGCACATTTGCCGCAGAGGTTAATACTGCGGTACGTATTAACGCTAATAAATACAAGGCCTTCTGCTTCACAGTGCACATTTCCAGATGCCATGTAATTCACATGGATATGCCGTTGCGTGCCAGCGTTATGGGTAAAAAAAATTACCAAATTATAATTTTATTTCCACTAAAATGACTCGATTTGAATACACAAAGCAATAGGCGCTGCACTTTGTATTGAAAATTTTGACAGGACCCTCCTGGAAACGACGTCATGAGATGCACGTGAAGCTTTCCTGAGTAAACAAGCGGTCACAATAACAACACCTGCTGTTTGCCACTGAGTGGCGGTGACGTCACCACACGCTCGTGCCAGGCTATAGATACACCTTGGCCACGTGATGTGTGGAAGGCTCGCTGGCAGCAGGTCACGGGACAGACCCAGGTGCCACGGGTTGACTGACTTGAGATGACTGGCAGATGCACCACCTGTGCTCCCTACTGTGCCACCTTGCATCATTTTAGCCGCCAGGCGCTCCGCTCGTTGTTGTGAGCGGTCCTTCCTCTGCCCTCTGTTGTTGCTGGATGGCACAAACTAAACACAAAGGAGTTCTGAAGAAATTCGTTTTCAATCTAGATTTAAAAGTGCATAGCGCCAGTGGCTTCCTCATTTTGTAAGGAAGAGCGTTCCAGACGGACGTAGAAGCATGTTTGAAAGCTCGCGATGCGGTGACCGTCTTTGTTCGACGGCTAGCCAGAAGCCGCTGCGAGGATGACCAGAGTTCCCGTGATTGTTGACGTTCCTTTACGAGATCAGCAAGGTACCGTGGTTCATTCGTGGCAAGCACTTAGTGTGTAATGATACATACACGTGTGTGCGCACAGGCAACACGCGTGCACACGCAAGAATGAAATGTGACGGGCAGCAATAGTCGCACTACCACCGCCGCAAGGGACGTGGTTGTGACGTCAGCCTACTATCAGAATCGGCGTCTTGTTCCAATATGGCACAGAGATGCATTGTGATAGTAGTAATATCTATCTGCCTCTGCAGATAGCACGTGTGTTCCTTGATCCGTGCCTGTGACCGACTGTGACGAGCATTTCTTGTGCAGCAAGGGCTCTAGAATATTTGAGGCCCTTTCTTTTTAAAATAAATAGTGTGCTATTGTGTAATGCCATTAGGTTTTTCGCCGTGACCTTATTTCATTCACGATTGTTATCGTCCTTATTTGCCCAGGAAAAGCATAATTGAGTCTCGTGGCTTTTTCAGGAGGGGCCTGCCAAGTTGTCAGGAGGTAGGGGGGCGGAGGGCGGGGGGCGATGATTTCTGACAGTATTTGATGAAACCTGCCAAACATGCGGTGTCTCATCACCAGTGTCAGAGCTTGCCAGGTTAAGGTAAGAGCAGTTTCGGCACTGAATGTCGAAACGGGTCCAGAGCCTTTCATTGCACAATGCTCATCAGCACATTTTTTTTGTTACATTATATATTTTCTGTTTTATTCAAATATCTCAACCCCAATAATTGCAAAGGGTACGGGCCATCTCCGGTGCGTTCATTCACACATCCATGCTCTTCACCTGGCCTGTTTAAATATCAGTGGGGTTATCTATAAATAGATTGGCCTGTATTATCTGGAGGCTAGCATCCGTCTTCTTACGTCCGAGGTCGATGTAAGGGCAGCAACTGCAATTTTACCTCTTGGTGGATGAGCCAAGTAATTGCGTCAGTCGCGGCAGAGTGTCACTGTGAATGATGCCTTCCTCGTATTTGCGAATCGGGCTTCAAGTCTACGTTACACGTTCCGTGGCTCTATACTGGGTGGTGACCACAGACTCCGCACACTGCCAGAGAGTTTAAATTTTCCATTTGTGCATCGTCATCATCATCAACAAAGTATAGCCGCATCTGCTGCCGTGGGGTTAGCACAGTGGGTGCGTTTCATGGTTGCTGCCCGCAATCTTCGCTGGAGATTGAAGCCCAGCGTTTTCTGTGTCCAGTGATGAGGTTGGGGATGTGGCTTGCCGGCCGCGTCCGCATCAATGTTTAATCGCACGATGTGCGCTCACCGGTGATTTGTCTCCAGAAGGCCACGCCGGGTTTTCCCAGAGGGATCGGCTGCGCTATTGCTCACCGTTGACATCAGCCACAGTGTGGAATCAAACTCGGGTTGTCATTTGCGCAGTGCGCGAACTGCTGCCGCCACCAGCTCTGTCTCGATCACGTGTGGTCTCTCTCTCTCTCTGTCTGGGCGGTACTGTCGAACTAGAACTGGCAGCACCATGGCTTCAGCTCCCTCTGATCACGCGTTGTCTCTCTCTCTCTCTGTCTGTCTGGGTCGTGTTGTAGAACTGGGAGCACCATGGCTTCAGCTCCCTCTGATCACGCGTTGTCTCTCTCTCTCTCTGTCTGGGCCGTGTTGTAGAACTGGGAGCACCATGGCTTCAGCTCCCTCTGATCACGCGTTGTCTCTCTCTCTCTCTGTCTGGGCCGTGTTGTAGAACTGGGAGCACCATGGCTTCAGCTCCCTCTGATCACGCGTTGTCTCTCTCTCTCTCTGTCTGGGCCGTGTTGTAGAACTGGGAGCACCATGGCTTCAGCTCCCTCTGATCACGCGTTGTCTCTCTCTCTCTGTCTGGGCCGTGTTGTAGAACTGGCAGCACCATGGCTTCAGCTCCCTCTGATCACGTGTTCTCTCTCTCTGTCTGGGTCGTGCTGTAGAACTGGCAGCACCATGGCTTCAGCTCCCTCTGATCACGTGTTCTCTCTCTCTCTCTCTGTCTGGGCCGTGTTGTAGAACTGGCAGCACCATGGCTTCAGCTCCCTCTGATCACGCGTTGTCTCTCTCTCTCTCTGTCTGTCTGGGTCGTGTTGTAGAACTGGGAGCACCATGGCTTCAGCTCCCTCTGATCACGCGTTGTCTCTCTCTCTCTCTGTCTGGGCCGTGTTGTAGAACTGGGAGCACCATGGCTTCAGCTCCCTCTGATCACGCGTTGTCTCTCTCTCTCTGTCTGGGCCGTGTTGTAGAACTGGGAGCACCATGGCTTCAGCTCCCTCTGATCACGCGTTGTCTCTCTCTCTCTCTGTCTGGGCCGTGTTGTAGAACTGGGAGCACCATGGCTTCAGCGACGACTCCGTGGCCGACGTGTGGAACATGAGGCTCGCCTTCTTCTCCGGACTCTCCGTCGCCATCGTGCTGGGCGCCATCTTCGTCCACTACCTCCCCGAGTGAGTTCCCCGCGTCACGGTGGCTGGGAGATGTTAACTACCTCGCCTGGGATACAGGAGGTCGTGAGTTCGATCCCGACCCTGATGCCTGCTGCATACAGGCAGTCCCCGCGTTACGATGGAGATGCGTTACGACGACCCCATCGTAAGTCGAAAATATTGTAAGTCGAGAATGGCCTAGCCTACCCAGGAGTCTTAAAGAATGGTGATGATTTTGCAAAACAGAGCAATTTACAGTACCGTACTGTATAAACTATATACTGTATGTATGTATTAATTACAATACATGCTTTTTTCACTAAAATTGGGCTTTGAAACACAAAAAACACAGAAAAAAATACACGCGCTAACACCGTGACAACTGTACTCTGTCGACCGCTGGTGAGAGTGAGAGGCATCACCACACAAGGCGGGAGATGCATACAGAACATCCCGGCAGCGTCCCAACGTACAGTATCGTACCTCGTACACTGCTGCGTTTGCCTGCCGCGCGAAATGTAAAATATTTTCCAATTTTGCCATATCGCTATCGCCATCGTCAGATCGAAATATCGTAAGTCGAACCATCGTAAGTCGGGGACGACCTGTATTTGGAGTTTGCGTGTCTTCCTCTCCCAGTGGTCGCGTGGATTTTTCTCCGGGTCCTCCGGTTTTCCCCTCCACATTTATAATCGGCGCGCGTTTAGGATATTTGGCTGCTATAAATTTCCACGTGATAAGCCACTTGGTTGAGCTATCATTTGTGTCCAGGTCGCTTCTGGTGGGGCCTTACCTGGTAAAATAAAACAAAGTTTTAAAGTTTGAGCTTAGTAATGCGTGTCCCTCGCCACCGCCATCATCACCGTCGTTTACTCCGGTTCAGAGCCATCATTCACGTCGTAAACAACAACGCCAGTGAGCAGACTCTGTCCCCCCTGAAACGTATCCTTCTCTGCACCCGAAAGTTTTCTTCTGCGTTTTAGATTTTTTTGCGGCCATAATGGGAGGGGTGTCCTTGCCTGTAATGCCTGGCTCTGCCGATGAGACGCTGCGTATCCGAACCCGTGCAGAGATTTGCCTGTCTGGGTTGTGTAAGAAGTACTTTTATTAAAGTAAAAAATGTATGTGGACGGATGTGTGTAGGAGGACGTATCATTATTATTATAAGTCAGATTTTTTTGTGTTATTGCAATTTGTTCAGCAAAACTTGTCACACGACAAAGGAATGGGCCTCATGTCCCCGCCCAAAAGCGAGTGGCCAGGGCACATCGCGAGAAGGTGATCAATGGGTGAGACTGGTGATGGAATGGCAGTCAAAGGAGGAAGAAAACGGTTACAACCCCAAGTGCACCTATTGTTCTCTTTTAGCCCCGCCCACCCCTCCCCCCAACACGTTCCATTCATTGGCTACCACATTCAGATAAGCTCCTCCCCCCCCTCCCCCTTAACTTGTATTTAAGAGCTTGTCTCTTGAATCTCTGCCTCACTTGATACAGTAAATCTAGCTGTGACGGTCCCACCTGATGACGGAGACTTGTGTTGCCTCCGAAACGTCGTAATTTATGATTTTATTTCCATTATTTTTACTTATTATTATTTATTTTTACCTACGTGACTTTACCAAAAAAACCTAAGAGGAGGAAGAAATCGCGCCCGAGCGCACGACCACTCGCCGAGGTGGAGCGGCGGAATGTGTTCGCGTGTCGGAGTGCGGCATCACAGGACCGTGGAGGGATGCTGACAGGATGGAAAAGGCCTTCCTTCATTCAGCAGTGGATAGATCATAGCTGATGCTGCTGCTGCCAATAATAACCATGATGCCGGTGATTAGTGGCAAAAATGATCAGTGTGGGCCTTGAATGGGTGAATGAGGCGATAGCGGCGATTAAATGGAAACGTTTCGCTGTCACGCTTTAGTTTTTGACCCACGCGCACTCACGGGAAAGGCGAGTGGATCTGTCTAATAGAGTCGTGGCGAGAGTCGTGGTGAGAGTCGTGGCGAGAGGCTGGTGCCCTCGCCGGCGTGAGAGATTCTCTGCCCCTTGACGGGCGCCAGGGTAGCGGCGCAGCGAAACTAAAAATAAAAACCCGCGCGCATTGTGGCTGCCGTTGGGCGCACCTCCGATTCGCATGGTTGGCTGCGTACGGGTGCGGGAGGACTTGGACGTGCGTACGTACGCGCATGCATGTGCGGCCAAACGTTCGTCACGCTGAAAAGTGACGTACAGATTACTCCGTTGGGCTTCCACCTTGGCAACATTGCCATCTGTTACGAAAACTTTTCAGAATCCTCCTGGAAAATAGCCTTGAGACTCGGCAAGGCATTCCTGGGTAAACAAGCGTTGTAGTAAGAATAAAAATATCAATAAGTTGGCAAAACATTGCTATGAAATTCCAGAATATCTCCCGAAACCGTGCCCAGTTTGCAAGCACACCAGGTCAAATGTGAAAGGTCTGTTGAGGTCAAACGCTGACTTAAAATACGCCCGTGTAGAATTCACGCGACGCGTATCGTGGTCTCCTCCATGGCTCGCTACGTATCCCAAATGAACCTGCGGTGTTGCTGCCACTCCAAATTGCTTCCCCGCAAAGCAGGGTTGCCTTGACCTCTGCACCAATTGGCTCAAAAGGGAAGCCGTTATTACACTGGCATCAGTTTTTGTCTATCACATCAGGTTTTTGAGATATAAAATATTGCATTTTCAATAAAAACTGCAGAAGAAAAATATTAAATAAATGCGGATATCTACATAAAATGATATTATAAACACACTGTCCTAAAAACACAGCACCATATTTTAACACTAAAGCAGTCACCGACTCGCAACAACTTGCAATCATAAGTGACAGTTAATTTCGGGTAAAATCAATGAAAATGGGGTATGCCGATAGCATAAAAATGAGATGTGATAGAGCAAATCTGAGATCAGATTTGGATTCGGCACCCTGAAATTAGTCTAGAACAGCTGCAAAGTCCAGGCCAGAAAAAAATGTTTTTTTTTGTTGACCAGTGTAATTGACGGTCGTCGTCACCGTCCCTTGGTTCCTGTAAACGCTGGACATCTGCGGAAAAGAGCTTCACAGCTCATTGGATTCCTCCAGTTTCAGTAAATATTCTGATTCTGAATGCGCCGGCCCGTGCGTTGCGAGAGGTTTCGGGGCCTCCGTGTTTATTTGTTTGTTTGGCTGCTCGTTCTTTTGGCCATCGCACGGGACCACGGGCGCGTCCTGTGTCCCCAGCGTGGCTCATGGCCACCGCCAGCCGGCTCGTGAAACACGACGAGGATTCGGGTTCAAGCAAAGTTACTAATACGTGCAGATGCACACACTCGCACACACTCGCACACACTCGCACACACTCGCACACACTCGCACACACTCGCACACACACGCGTGCTTGTATATCAAAATGCGCCGTGTATAGGATATACACAGCATAGGCAATCTACATGCAATGCATACAATATACACGGCATAAGCAAGCTGCATGCAATGCATTGGATATACACAGCATAGGTAAGCTGCATGCAATGCATTGGATATACATAGCATAAGTAAGCTCCATGCAATGCATACAATATTTCTAGCATAGGAAAGCTGCATGCAATGCATACGCTATACACAGCATAGGAAATCTGCATGCAATGCATTGGATATACACAGCATAAGTAAGCTCCATGCAATGCATACAATATTTATAGCATAGGAAAGCTGCATGCAATGCATACGCTATACACAGCATAGGCAAGATGCATGCAATGCATACGATATACACAGCATAAGTAAGCTGCATGCAATGCATACGATATACACAGCATCGGCAAACCATACTCCGTATGTATGTCACGATGTCAAGATGAGCGCGGTATGGTTAAGCTGTTAGTCACAGTGTGGGATGGTGATCATCTTTGTTGCTATGCCTGAGCCCACTCGACCGCTGTTGATTTCCGACAAAGCGGTACGAATTTTATTGCCTCTTGAGATGATGGGCCGAGTCAAACCCCGACTGGGATCCGTGTGCTTTCAACTGTGGCGGCACATGGCGGCTGGTATTTCATCACTCGACGCTCTTGGAGAGAAGCAGCTCTCATTTCTCCACACGACAGACATTTAAGCGGACACTTTCACAGTGTCAAGAGACTCAACGTCTCCACGCTATCGAGTGTGCAGGCGGTGCAACTGCACCCAGGGGCTGGAGGGGCCCAGGCGCCGGGCTGCGAATGGCAGGGGAAGGCAGACCGTGAGTTCTTCCAAATATCCTAACATAGGACCGCAGAGCTTGGACGATCGTTAACGCCGGTTCTGACTCCCTTCCTGCTCGTCTGCGGTTCCCCCACCCCCCTCGAGCCTGCCGTGCGAAAACCGCGCGCGACACAAATGCCCGCTGCCCGATTTTTTTGCGATGCAATTGGAACGAATGGACGGCGTGTAAGTAAAACAAAAAACAGCAATTTTATTTGAACTCGTGACAGACCTGTTCTTCACCTGAGGACGGCTGCTTGCGTTGTGGCCGAAACGTCGTGAGAATTATTTTATTATGTTTTTTTATTATTTTATTATTTCCCTTCTACGTGACTTTACCGAAAGAACCGGTAATGTCGAGCCGCCGCACGCGGGCAAGCGCTCGTCCCCGCCGACTTTGACTCGCAAGCTCCACCCTGGCACCACGACGGGGTCCACAACGGCTTTGTTTATTGCCGGTAAAAATTTGGCACAACGCGTGTTCAGCTCTCGCTCAACGGGGGGCTCGTGGTTGCCACGAGAACAACGCGGCACTTGAAGACGTCTGCTAATGCACATGCGCTCGCACGCACACACACGCACACACGCGTGCAGCTTTGTCCTTGGGAAGGACCGTGAGTGCGCGTGATGCACGCGGCCCTCCCCGCTCGCGCGCCTCCGTCGAGTGGCCGCTAATAGACAGCCCCCGCGCAGCCGAGGGGGCGACGCCGTGCCACTTGAGAGCCGCCACGCGATGGGTCGGCGTTTGGAGGCCGTCGATGGCGGTCGCCAGGGCGGGTGGGCGGGGGGGGGGCGGCGGCCGCGGGCGTTCTGGCAGCTCGACAAAAGCGATCCCCTATGTCACCGTCGTCACCGTCGTCGTCAACGTAGAGCCGATGAATAGCGGAGTTTGTTTGTTAATGGGCCGGGCGGTGCCGTGGGTTTGGGCGAGCGGAAAAAAAATCGCACGTGCCAATACCCAGTCGGGGCGGTCAGCTTGGCCCATGGTCCTAGCTGGCCTTGGCATCGTTACGTGTACGTGCGCGGCCCTTTCGTCGATCCACCGCTGACTGGATGACGACCTCCCCACGTGGTGCGGAGACATGGGAGGAAACTTGACCAGACTTCACCTCGCCGGTGCGGGTCGGTGATTGCCGGGGAGCGTAGGCGTACGGTACAACGGTGTGGATTTAGCCCCACAGCATGGTACCCGCAGCAGCCTACACCACCTGTTTTATTTCTCCCATTCACCCCCCATCCAAGCACTATCAAGGCACAATCTCTACTCCGCTGCTGAGATCTGATGAGATCGCAGGGCTCGCCCTGGTGCTCAGTGCTGCCCCTTGCTCATTGAGGCAGGGAAACACATTTGATCTTTCTCGTAATCAGAAAGAGAGGAGACTCGCCAACGGCTTTCGTGGGTAAAACATACGGGGCACGCGTTCATCTCGACGTGTTCAACAAACGGGTCCGGATCCTGTCGAACGTTTGTTATTGCGCGCTCCTTATGAGTCTGTTCCACTGCGATTGTGCTTGGATCACACATTGAAGCTGGGTCTCTGAAACAACACGATTTGAATTTCGATTTAAAGCTTTCGTGACTGCAGGGAAACATCTTCTTGGTTCTACGTGACTTTACCGAAAGAACCAACACGATTTGAGTCTGTTGCAGAACTGGTTCGGACTCGGCGATGGGGATCCCGACCGTGAGCTGGCAGCATGTTCCAGCGTCCGTGGGCCGGAGACCCCGAAACCTCGCCGAGCCGCCGTGTCGCGCGCGAGTTTCACATGCGCCGGGGTGCAGCGGCAGGTCACCGCGAGAGTCGATTTGGGTCCGTTGAAGCCGGCACGCCACTGATCGGCGAGGTAGGACGGACCAGGTTGATGGAGGCTTTTGAAGAGGAGTAGGCATTAGATTCGCGCGGTGCGAGCTTTTACCAGATGACACGCGCGGACGACTATCGTTTTCCGATTGTGGGCCCCGTGATCCCATTTTGCTGCCGAATCGTTGCCCCCCCCCCCCAACCTTCCCTTTCAAACAGAATCTGTCTTTGTGTTCGTCACCGGAGGGAGTTGGAGGCAGTTTCAGGGGCACGACGCACGGTCTGCTCCGTGTGGGACGAGCAACGCTTACTTCCTACGATGATCATTGCCGAGAGCTCCTCTGTAGGTTTATTTGCAGCCTCCTACAACGTGTATTCCCCCCCACCCACCCGCACTCATCACCATTGGCGGTCCGAGCCAGCGGTCAAAACTCTCGCGTCCCCGAGACGAGGGCCAATTAATTCGTCGGACAGCAACTGTCCACCACTCCTCGCTGGGATTGCTGCGCTCATTCCATTGAACCCCGGGCCGCGGGGGAGGGTGGGTGTTGAGTCAACCCCCCCCCCCCCCCCAACTGAGATCTGAACCTTTCGGGCTAACAAATTAGCAGCGGTGATGCTTTAACCAGCTGCAGTCTGCACGCACGATTCTAAATGTGGAGGGAAAAACCAGAGGACCCAGAGAAAAATCCACATGACCACGAGAAGAGAGACACAAATTTCAAATATTACAAGCATCAGGGTCGGGATTGAACCCACGACCTCCTGTATACCAGGCGAGGTAGTCAACATCTCCTAGCCACCGTGATGATGATGAGAGAGAGAGACACAAAAACTCCAAATATTACAAGCATCAGGGTCGGGATCGAACCCACGACCTCCTGCATGCCAGGCGAGGTAGTTAACATTTCGACACCGTAGCTAACAATTGACAGCACTGCTGTCAGATCCAGCAGTGCATTGACTGAGGGCCGCGTTTAAAGGTTGGTTTCTCACTCGCATTTGACGTTTGGTTTGTCACTTAACGTGGCTCCAAACCTCTCGTTGGACAGCCCTGCTGGTGCATCTGCACGTGAAGAGCCGGCTTCTGTTAGGTGCTGAATCGGTGCTGGAGAGAGAGTTTCGCCCTGGACATACGGCAACAACAGCAGCAGCCACCATTTGCCACAAAGTGGCGATGACGTTACCGCAGCGCTTGTGCCAGGCTAGGTGCACTTTTTTGAGGCCACGTGAAGTGTCGAACACTCGTTGACGGGAGGTCACGGGACAGACTCGGGTGCCATGAGTGGACTGACTGGCAGATGCACCGCCTATGCACCCTTCTGTGCCAACTTGCTGCGTTTTAGCGGCCTGGCGCTCCACACGTGGTTGTGAGCATCACTCCTCTGCCCTCCATTGTTGTTGCAGGGCGACTGCCTCCAACTGCCCAGTAGCATCCTATGCACACAAAGGCATAGCCTAAACAGACTGATGGGGCAAGTGCTGTTAGCGAGCACCTATGAAGGCCGACACGACACACGAGGGGGTGGTTGGCCAGCACCACGCCCGCCCGCCTTTGTCTCCCCAGTGGTGATGTTTACACACAGCACCAGGTACTCATTTAAGGCTGAGTCGACCTAGTGGAGACCCAGGACCAGTTCGGATAATCGTCACCGGCGTTGGCCGTGAGCGCACGCGCGTACCTGACCCCGCACAGACCGGACCAAGCGGCCAGCGGGGGCGGGCCATCGTGAGCCCCGGGGGGCGAGCGCGTGGCTACGTGGCGGGACCATTGAGCCGTGTGTGCGTGTGTGCGTGCGTGCCTGTGTGTGCGTGCGTGTGTGCGTGTATGCGTGTATGCGTGTACTTGTATGTGTGCGTGTGTGCGTGTGTGTGTGTGCGTGTGTGTGCGTGCGTGCGTGCGTGCCTGTGTGCGTGTGTGCGTGTATGCGTGTGTGTGCGTGCGTGCGTGTGTGCGTGCGTGTGTGCGTGCGTGTGTGTGCGTGTATGCGTGTGTGTGCGTGTGTGTGCGTGTGTGCGTGTGTGTGGTCGCGTCTGCTGCGGAAGGCCGCCGGTTTGACACGCCACGTTTCGGCGCCAGCCGCTTGAAACGAACCCGGCTGGGGGGACCGTCTCCCGCGCCATGGCGGACGCGCCGGCGCGGAAAACGACGGCGGGAAGTGGGGTGGGGTGAGGGGCGTGAGTCGTCGCGTCGATGACGACACTTTTGTCAATTTGATGTTTCTGACGCGAAATCTAAGTAGGTTGCGCTCCTAAGAGCTATTTATTTATTTATTCCACTGTTGCTGAGCGAAAAATGTCGAGCGGCCAGCAACAGGCAACACTGGTGAAGGTGTAATCGGAAACGGTTCAAGTTCATTTCAAGTTCATGTATTAGGTAGAGCCCTGTGAGCCATTTCGCTCTTGAATCGGGTGCAACCGCAAAAAACTAAAAACATGAACAAGAAAACATCTTAAAGTGAATATGTGACTAAGTGCAAACAGAAAATCCAAGAAAAGACAGCAAAATATTGCAGATAAAGCACCGTACACCAACGTTGTGTGCAAAAATCCCAGTCGGATGCAAGTCAACAACAACAACCACAACACAACTTAGATTAAGGCCATCAGTCTTACGCTGTACTACAACAAACAAACATGGCCAAACCAAAAACACTTTACGGTGAACGCAATCCTTGGATCGAGCACGGTGATTTGAAGGGATTGGGATGAGATGCGTTGCGAGGGAATTCCAAAGTGAAAGCGGTGCCTGGGAAGACGCACGACTCTTTCTGCTGCTGCTGCTTGTTGTTGTGTGGTTGAGCGTCTGTTGTTGTGACCTACTGCCACAGTATGGGGCACAGCCGGTGCATCTGCCAGTCATCTCAAGTCGGTCAACCCACGGCACCTGGGTCTGTCCCGTGACCTGCCAGAGGTCGCAAACGGGTTTTGATTCCTTACCCGCACCCGTACCCGGCCGCACCAGGGTCGCAAATGGGTACCCGTACCCGGCCGGGTACAGGTACCCGTTCCCTACCCGTACCCTACCCGAAATGAGTGACAAACAGTTACTCACCAGTGACTCACGGCCTACCTGTACCCGTACCCGGCCGCACCAGGGTCGCAAACGGCTACCCGTACCCGGCCGGGTACGGGTAGCCGGGTATCGGGTAGGGTACGGGTATCGGGTACCCGGTTGCGACCTCTGCTTCCTGCCAGCGAACCCTCCGACACTTCACGTGGCCTCAAAGTGCACCTGGCCTGGCACTGGGCACCATGGTGACGTCGCCACCCATTGTTGACGAATGCCGGCTGTTGTTGTTGTTGTTGCTGCGACCTGCAGTGTGCTTGTGAGTTGAGTGTGTTTTTGAGGTCCGCGGTGTAGCAGTTGAACACCGTGATGGATGAGACAGAACGGTGGGCCCGGCCGACCGAGTCCTCAACCATCAAGCGAGATTGACAACGGACTTTAAGCTCTGCGGGGAAAACTGCAGTCCCGGCCTCGTGTGAGAGGGAAACCAATTGGTCAAGAACCCATTTGTTTCTACCCGCCGTCGCCCGGGGCGACCTCGCAGCGCCGCCGCGATCTTTGCCTGATCCATCAACCCCCCGGAAGCAGTGGAGCGCGAGATCCATCGTCGTGACGGGGCAGTGCTGGTCACACCAGGGTTACGTTTGACAAATATACGTCGGAGCCCAAGGTGAGGACCTCGACGAGTCCGTGCGTGAACGTTAGCGCCGGGAAGACAAAGGTGGCTGGGCACGGCGTGGACCCCATCGACCCCGAGCGTGCCTTTACAATGTATGTAAAAGCATTTCACCAGGATGAGAGCCCTTTGAAACGGGGCATTCGGTTTGCAGTGGGCGCACGGCGCGTCGAGTGACGCAGACGTCGCAAACGACCTAACGAGCCGCGTATACAAACGTTTTAAACCATGCAACTTGCTGCAGCATGTTGGCCTTAATAGGCGCAAGCTAACAGCGATTTCCCCAACTGCTCGGCAGGGCCAAGCAAGGGGCAACTCGTCTTCATTTGCGCGTGCGTGTAATTGGAACAACTCGGCAGACCTTGTTGTTGTTGTTGTTGTTATTGTTCCCCCCCCCTCGCAGAAACGATGAGGGCCTTGCTCGGCGTAGCCTTGAGAGATGGTTTTGCTTCAGAATGGGGGGCACCGTTGTTGCGTGGTGTCGCTTGTGGCTACCGCTGAGATGCTGGTTTTCGAATCCGGGGCCGCTGAATTAACCGCCCCCCCCCCCCCCCCCCGAGGCTCTCAGGTGCAGCGAGTTGATGGGCGCCAATGACCGCACAAACAAAAACAAAATCGGGTTTTTATTTTGGCGAAAACGTGGCAGCTGTGAGAGTGGCACGTTTCGAAGGCGACCGCCGTGTGACGTGACCGTGACCGCTGGCGTGCGGGGGGGGGGCGCGTGGTGAAGTTCGAGCCGGACTTTGTGAACGCCGAAGGGCAATTTCTTTGGGGAATGTGGGGATTTCCAACAAAGATCGTAAACGCGAATCGTAATTCCCATCGATTTGGTCAACAGGTTGAATGCACGTTGAACGTTGACGGACGGAACTTGATGAAGAGGGTTCGCTGTTTATTTCATGTTGGTGTTTGTTAGCCACGATCCGCTGACGCGGTGCGATCGTCGGAATATTTTTTTTGCTGAATGTGACCATGGGGCCCAACCTGGTTCGTGACGTAACTAGTCTGACAGATGCCTCGTTTAGACAAAAACATTAAGGCATATCTGCATTTGTCATCAATATGCTGAATTCCTCTGTTGAGATGTAAACTCCTTTGTCAAGGCTCTCTCCTCCCACCCAGCTTAAAATACGCTGCCAAGCTTAGCAGTGTCCATTAGGACGCTGTCTTTCCGACAGCTCTCTTTCTTCACCTGAGGACGGCTGCTTGCATTGTGGCCGAAACGTCGTGAGAATTTAATTTTATTATGTTTTATTTGTATTATTTCCCTTCTACGTGACTTTACCGAAAGAACCAAGAATATAACATTAAAGCACCTTTATTATTTAATGGAGGGGCAGATAATGTGTGAAAGGAGGAGCCGTGTCGTCTGAAGAGTTGTTCACCTACTTATTATATTCTCCACTATGGCACTCATGGGGTGCCACGTCGGCAAGATGTTGACTCCCTCGCCTGGTGTACAGGAGGTCGTGGGTTCGATCCCGACCCTGACGCCTGCTGTATATTTGGAGTTTGCGTGTTTCTCTCTCCCAATAGTGGATTTTTATCCGGGTCCTCCGTTTTTTCCCCTGCACATTTAGAATCAACATCACGCCTTCGGAGTATTTGGCTGCTGTAAATGTCCACGTGATGAGGCCACTTGGTTGTGCCATCATTTGTGTCGGCCAAGTTCGCTTCTGATAAAGAGCTACATAGCTCAGAATGGCCTTTACCCGGTCAAATAAAAATAGTGTTTTTTGTTAGTGTATCGTTTCATGATAATTTCGCAATATCTATTGCATTGTTTCATGGCCGGCATTATTGATGAGACCTATAAAAAAATGGAATCTGGCCTCGGGGTTTTTTGTTTTGTTTCCTTTGTTGAAACAAATGTCAGAGGTGGGGTGGGGAGGGGGTAAACATTGATCCGTAAAACCCATTGGTCGATGGACTTAAATGTTATTTTACTCTGGCGACGAAAACACTCTTGCAAAATGACATTTTTTTTTAGAGAAGCGAATTGCGCCGTCCGCAATTCTCAGATTTCCGCCGGTGAGCTCTGGCACGTCGCGATTGAGCGAGACCGGTCGGGAGCGACGGTCGGAGGGAGCGACTGTCCGCCGCTGCAAATCCTCCCCCCCCCCCCCCCCCCGCGCACGCTATTGGTTCAAACGTTTCGGGAATTTCTCTGCCAACGTTCCACTCGCGGAGAAGCAAGGCTTCAGCGTTTTCACGGATCTTTTTTTTTTCCCACGCCCAAACTTAAAACATTGAACCGCTTAAATAAAGTGAGGGCCGTGTCATCGTTGAGCCGCGGATCGATGGTGTTGACTCCGAGCGGCTGCGTTTCGTTTCCACAAACGATTCTCCGGCGCCATCGATTCGCTAATTTGACCGTGCCGCTGGAGCAAATTGCTGCGAGCTCGTTAAATGTCTCACGTGAGAGCAGACGCCTAAGTTTGTTTATTTGTTTAAAACTAACGGGGCCCGCACGTCCTACTTTGGACGTGGCCGTCGATCTACCCCTCTGGACGAGACGTCCTGCCAGCCAGCCAGCTAGGCAAACTTGTTTCTGATAAAGCGTGAAAATAATGTTTGATACGGGGCTGCCATGACTGCCTGGAAAAAATGAAATATAATTATTTTATTGTTTATGCGGAGAGACAGATATAGGAAGGGAGGCATTGATCAGTATCACCTGAGGTGGATGAGGAGGAGATGGAGCGTCGTGGCCTCCCTGATTGTCCATGCATTCGCAGGCCACAGGACGACTGTAGCTCAACGACTTACAAGGGCAGGGCCAGGTTTCCTCATTGGCCCGTGAGCCGTGGGGGTTGATCGGTATTGCCTGGGGTGGAAAATGCTATGAGTGTCCACCACGGAGCATCCACCTCGGGTAGAGTCCACTATAGTAGGTGTCCACCATGGGTAGAGTCCACCATCGGTAGCGTCCACCACGGGTAGAAACCCAAGTGTACTTTCTGTCTGCCTGTCTGACTGAGAAACGCTGCTTCTGTATTCTCACACTCCTTTCGTGTTTTGCATCGCATCAGGTTTTTTTTTTCTCTTTCTCAAAGCAATATTCTACACGTCACGCTCTCCCCTCTTAATGTAGATGCCACTGGTTCTTCACGTTCTGCAGATGTAGATGCCACTGGTTCTTTATGTTCTGCAGCTGTAGATGCCACTGGTTCTTCACGTTCTGCAGATGTAGATGCCACTGGTTCTTCACGTTCTGCAGATGTAGATGCCACTGGTTCTTCACGTTCTGCAGATGTAGATGCCACTGGTTCTTCACGTTCTGCAGACGTAGATGCCACCATCATCACCTATTGCGCGGCGGTTGCATTTACGACTCTCGGTCCGGACAGGCAACTGGACATACGGACAGGTTTGTTCATATCTCTGAAAGTTCATAAGACGAATGTTCGTAAGTAGAGCAGTTCCTTGCAATAACATTCAATAATAAACCCCAGCTCCGTCAAGTCCAAGTTTATTTTATTTAGCCCGGTGAGGACTTGAGAGACCAGGTTAGTCTCATTTGAAAGGGTGACCTCCACCCAACGCTTCCTCCTGGAAATGAACGGACATATGAGGGGGCTTTTAAATGAGTAAATCTGTGGTTTAATTCCTGTCGCGCATCTGCTTTCTAGCCGTATTGTTTTAAATCGTTCGTCTTGCGATTGGCTCCAGGTCAATTATGATGCTCCTGTGCGATTGGCTGACCACTTGAGTTGCTACAAAATACAAGCGCAGTGCGCTGAGCCCTCGGTGAGGTGTTGTGTCGTGATGGGTATTCGCATTCCCGTCTCTCGCTCCACTGCTGGATGAGGGGCCAGCGGAGGGCACGGAACGGCGGACAATCCCAAGCGACAAGCCGGACCGTGTGGGCTATTTGCGGTTTGCGGTAACCTTTTACGTCCCGATGATGACATAAAAATATAATTGTGTCGGAATAGTAACGGCTCCGGAATAATTGAACTGTAAAGGTTGCCCGTAATCAATAACCTATCGGGTGGCCGGCCCGTGCCTTGCCGCGTCTCGGAACCTTCTGCCCTCCGCCTCCTGCGTGAGTGACATCTGCAAAGCGCCGTCCGTTTATTTGCGTATTCTCTGCAGCTTAGGGGGGGGGGGGGCTTGCAGGTCACAAGGGCTGGGCGGATTGGATGCCGCCATCCTCTCTGCCAGAACAACCATTCTCAAATTCTGGGCAGCTGGTGAAAACCTCGGCGAGGCAGTGCTCAATTTAGCCACCCGGTAAGGATGACGATGATGATGATGGCAGCGATAATGACGACTGAACTTACGATCTCACGTCTGTATGTATATTGAACTACTTTCGCACTGTGTGTAGCCAACCGTGCTAATCGGAGGTGCGGGGCAGGGGGGGAAGGACAACAAACAACAAACAGTTCCAAATAAATTAGTGTTTCAATTGAGATTTACGAGTGCATAGCTCCCAGTGGCTTCCTAATATCAGTAGGAAGAGCGTTCCAGACGGCCACAGAAGCGCATCCGAATGCGCGTGATGCAGCGACCGTCTTTGTTCGATGGCTAACCAAAATCTGCGGCGAGGATGACCGGAGTTCGCGTGATGGTTTATGTTCTTTGACGAGATCAGCAAGGTGTAGCGATAATGATGACTGAATTCACGATCTCACGTACGTATGTACGTTGAACTTCTTTCGCACCGTACTTAGCCAACCGTGCCAATCGGAGGAGCACACATAAAGCAGTTCTAACGAAATGAGTTTTCAATCTCGATGATGATTTAAAAGTGCATAGCTCTCAGTGGCTGCCTAATATCGGGAAGGAAGAGCGTTCCAGACGGCCGCAAGAGCGCATCGGAAAACTCCCGACGGGGGAGCCCTGCTTCTCCTCCTACCAATTGAGCCGCATGCTCACCCCGAATCCATTCACGATTCTGTGTTCCGAATGCGCTCCCAATGCAGAGCGTTGTGCTTGGAGAGCCACCATCAACACCGTTATGCTGTGGAAGGAGGAAAAAATGGAAAGGAAAATGATTTTAATACTCTCGTGTGTAACCTTCTTGCCTTGGACACCTTTATCCTGCCGGGCCACAGCGGCACGTTTGATGTTTTCCCCGCTGGCGGATGGGCACGGCTTGGGCAAACTATAATGTGTGTTTGTAATGCACGTAATTTTTGAGATGAGCGACATCGGAGCATCGGCTGCTTTGAGCGCAAAATCAGCATGCTGTCAGTTTTTTTTACCCTGTCCCTTGCTTGCAATCAGTCAAAGTGTCCTTAAAGGCAACAGTGATTGCATGTTTTTAGTGAAAATGTGCGACGTCTGATGTCGGAGTACATTATTTAACCGTTGTGAAAGCCAAATTGAGGCGACGTTTCTGCGTTTACAAGGACGACCTTTGCACAATGACAGTTTGCAGACCGAGGCGACGCGCTTATTCTGACTTCCTGGAATTCTGCGCCGATGGTTCTTGGCACACTTTGAAGCAACACGTCTCAAACTAAAGAATTTTTGTTGTTGTTTTTTTTTACCAGAGTAAGGCGCGCTGAGCTGTGCGACTCTGTTTTCTAGAAGCGACCTGGCCACAAACGATAGCCCGACGAGAAGTGGCTTCATCACCGCGTGGAAGTGTAACGCAGCCAAGGACTCTGAACGCGCGACGTTGATTGTAAATGCGGAGCAAAGAACCGGAGGACCCTGGAGTCAAAGCCACGTGGGCCACGGGGAGAGAGAACACGCACTTTAGAAACGTCACGTGATCTAATCGATGCGTTTGATTGTTGGGAACCAGGCATTCTGTGACGCTCGGGTTTCCACTCACTTGACAATCGCTCATTTAGGGATTTGGCCAAATATCACAAAGCAGGATCTTCCTGAGAGTGAGACTCTCAACACAAAAGGGTCATTATTGCTGTGAGATTGGAAATATACCGAGCGGGTCTTCCCGCTCGAATGATTGGTGGTGGCTGGCGCTCGTTTGTCCATCGGTAGCTCCGAGCCAGTGGTGGTAATTCTACATTTCCATGGCGAGGTCAGTTCCGGGGAATGCGAAGATGCATTCGGTTCAGGCGCGGTGGTTCTCAGCGACGGGCTCAGATGAACGCCAAATCAGGGGACTAAAACCCATCACATTCTTGTTGCGAGCGGAGCGCTGCTAACCGTATCGCCACCCAGCCGGATAATGACGACGTTCTCTGGATTTATAAGATGTGACAGACAGTAAGTCTGCACCCCTAAGTTGTGCCTGGTTGTCAATAAAGTTACACGAAACCTTAACAACAACAACAACAACCGCCATTCGTCACTAAGTGGCGGTGACGTCACCACGGCGCTTGTGCCGGACCTATCTACACTTTTACGGCCTTAAATCCTTCACACACACACACGGACACACTGACTGGACTTTAAGATGCACCCCCCTGACATTTGCATGAACATGAAAGGCAAATAAGTGATTATTTTAATCCCGACAAATCGTGCGTCAGTAATTTCTTTTTTTCACTTGCATTGTTTGAACACAATCTTGTCATCACCTTTGGTAATGAAGACGATGAGGATGGTTGATCACTCACCTACTTAAATTGGCCTTCACTCACCTCCCCAGTTCCGGTCGTGTACCCTGCGGATTCCGTAAACTTCCTGGCTCTCCATACACGGCGGTGGCGCCATCGGTTGGGATCTACGGATGAAGAGCGCCACTTTACACAATGTCAATTATTTTTCGATTTAAAGCTTTCATGACTGCAGGGATTCATCTCATTCAGACGCTGTCTTTCCGACAGACCTGTTCTTCACCTGAGGACGGCTGCTTGCGTTGTGGCCGAAACGTCGTGAGAATTATTTTATTATGTTTTATTTTTATTATTTTATTATTTCCCTTCTACGTGACTTTACCGAAAGAACCAAGAAGAAGAAAATGTCAGTTATTGTTGCATTTCACTTGGTAACCCTGGCCGTAGTGTTTATTTATTTATTTATTCTACATCCCTCCCGCATGAAGATGTGTTGTCTCAACGGGCTGTCGCCCCCCCACTCCCGCCTTAAACAAAAATCATCGCTTGTCCGTCCGTCCGACCGTTCATATCCCTTCCAATTAGGGCTTTGTAAGTCAGCCGTCGGGAGAAGTGGAAGGCGAGGGAGGGAGCCCGACATTAGCCTCGGGAATTAAGCGGGCAAGATTAGCCTTTCATCTGCCACCAATCCTGACGTGATCGTATTAGCCCCCCCTCCTCCACACTTTCGAAGCGGTTGTTTCGTCAGAATTCCTCGCCTCCCGTTCCCGTTCGCTCGGGCGGTCCCGTTCGCTCGGGCCGTCCCGGAGTGAGGGCCGTCCCGGAGCGAGGGCCGTCCTCTCCGCCGCCGCCGCTGTGCCGCCGCCGCCGCCGTGGCGGGCGGTGGGACCGCGCCGAGGGCAAGCGTCGTCGCGGCGATGGGAGCGACCGTTGCAAGTGCACACGAGTCGTTGCCCCGTGGGATTCGGGGGGGGGGGTTCAATTGGTGCCGTGGGCCGTGCTGTCCTGGTGCCTCGCCGGTCCTGCTCCGGCTGTCTCCTGGGCTCGTTGTCGTCATCGTCGTCGTTGTTGTTGGCGTTGTCTTGTTGTTGTTGTGTTGTTTATTGTTGTTGTGTTGTTGTCGGGTGCTGCGTCCTGGCGGCCTCACGCGGGGTTCTGCTGCTGCGTCGTGATTTCCCCACGCTCTGTCCGGTGTCACTGCCCGCGCCCCGAGTCGCCCCCACCGCTATCCCCGCCGTTGTAAAGTACCTTGAGATGCGGCTGCGTTTAGACGCTGTGCAAATTGAAACGTGTGATGTTGGATTTGTAGGAAGTTGATAGTGGCCGTTCTGTAGAATCACTGCCCGGAGATGCACGTTGCCTTTTGACCTTCAACGGGTGACAAAGACTTTGCGTTTCGCCACATGGACAGGTCGCTGCCTTCATAGCGGAGTGCCCACACACAGACTCGGATTTCCGGGTTCATGACAAAGCACGCAAATCGCTCCAGCACCGCTCCTCTCTCGCTCTCATGCGCACACGCACACGCACACACGCACACACGCACACACGCACACACGCGCACTCGCGTGCGCGAGTAGACATGGCCCCTTTTGTGGACCGAGCGTTCGCGTTCCATTAGCGGGCGACGCGGCGAGACACGTTGTCGCGCGGTCGTGCGGGGCGCCGGTCGGGGAGAGCCGTCGCGCCCCGCTCGGCCTCTCTCCGTGCGCCATCGTTCATCATTCTGCCCTCATGTCATCTCGGAGTGCGGCTAGAGCTGCCTGCGGGGCAGCCCAGGGTCCATTAAAGCGGGCTGAGCTGGACCACATGGACGTGCGTATAAATATATATATGTATTTATGTATTTACATGAAACTAAATTATAAGGCAAAGAAACGTAGTATTCCGCGTTCATGAAATATGATGTTCTGGTCCACCACTTTTTGTCAATCCCCTGCTGGACAAGAACTCTCCCCCCGCCCCCCCCCCCCACCATGCCACGCGGGCCGTGGGGATTTTGACCATACTTCACCGCACTTGTCGGCGTGGGTTGGTCAAGGCAAGGGGGGGAGGCATCGGTGTGGAAGCATAGAAGTACTGCACAACACAGTTTATATTGTACTCTGTAAATGTTGTGGCTTGTCTCTCCAACACACCGGTGTGCTGTACTAGTGACGAATTGGCCACGCTCTGTTTACGTGACAACCCTTACTAGTTGGCTGTGTCGGGGGGTGGCAGGTTTAATGACACATTTATATATTTTCGCGATCTAACCCTAAACAAACCCTGTTTTACGGTTGATTTTGTTCTGCTGCTCTCTGCTGCCCAAGCCGTGGCTTTGGGAATCTCACCATACCCAGCGATCTTCGCGTGATCCGTAAACCCCATCCGCGTAGATCGAGGCGACGTGCGCTGCTCTGTCCCGCAGCCGTGCTGAAAGACCGATCATCCCCCCGCCCCCCGCCCCCCACCGTGCCACCCAGCATGAGAGCCACACGGTTTCCATCGCAATGTTGACGTCGTGCGTGAATAATTTGTGAGAACATCCCCGCCTCGGCGGCTGGCAATCTGCGCCCCCCCCCTCCCCCCCGTGTTCTCTGGGGTAGTGTGGTAGCCCGGTGTGGTAGCCCGGTGTGCCGTCGTGATGCGCCGGGCGAGGTTCGGCCCCCGGTTTTCACAAACGGAGCGAAGCGAGCGGTCCGTGAGCGCCTACCGAGCGCTCGGAATCCATGAATCGGCATTGGCGTCCTAGAGATGTCGGTGGCGAAGTAATAATCGGACAATTTCCTTCACGTATTGTGATGACGACGACGATTTCAATCTGAAAGTACTTTTTGCACGTGCCATTAGCCACTTGGCCTTCCGGCAATGGACACTTGAATCGACATTTGGGTTCAATCTGAGCGAGCTCTTTTCTGACCTATGGTGTAAATTCCTCATTTCTATGGGCGGGGGGTGAACACATCCACGGAAAGAGCACGGCTCGACTTCCTCACAAAAATTGGCGTGAATCTTTTTGACGCTTTCAATCGTGACCGGCCCGCTCGCTCGCTCCGCCAGCCGGATCTACCCGCTGCGGGTGAATGCACGATCAGCGTACCGGTTCGGGTGCTCTGACGGCAGTCGACTCGCGCTTCGATGCCGGTACGGTGAACGCGCCGCGCCGCGCCGTGTGTCAACCCCGCGTGAGCGTCTCTCTCGCTCCCGTCTCCTCTCGCTCCCTCGCCTTGCGAGCGTGGAGGCAGCGCTCGCCTCCTCTTCAGATTCAGAATATGTATTTGTACTGGAGGAATGTGCTGAGCTAGGAAGCTCTTTGTTCACAGATGTCCAGTCGGGGCACGGGGTCAGAACAACAACGAACAGCACACAAACACGACAGGAATGCAAAGTACAAGAAAGTTAAATAAATCACCCAAACAAACAAATTGAACTAAACCATCCCCATCCTACCAGGCGAAGCCCACCGAGGTATTAACTTATTTTTCAAAAACCACCCGGCCACAATTGATAGCTCAACTAAGCGGCTGATCATTGAACATTTATAGCGCTGCTCATTCCACGGTGCCGTGACGAGAGCCGTTCTTCTCCGCACGGCTGCCTTGCCTCGCAGCGTGATTGTCGTCTGCGAGCTGATTCGACAGAGGCGACCTTCAAAGTCGCGCGTCGAAGTCGATTGCGAATGCGGTGGACGCTGTCGTCACAGCGTCACCCCGGTCATATTCGTCCCCCGAGGGTTTCCTGTCGGCAGCCGTCGCGTTCGGAGCGGCGCGCGAGCGCGCTGGGGGAAGGAGACGCACGTTAATATTCGTTTGGTCGTTCGTACGTCGCTCGCTCGCTCGCTCCCGTTTGTTATCCTCAAACCGACAAAATTGCTTTTGGCTAGCGTGGCGATAATTGCGACCCATCCATCACTCCTCGCCGCCGCCGCCGCCGCCACTCGGCTTTCCCTGGGCGATGAGAGCCGTGTGACTCGTGTCAAAGCGGAGACGGAGTTCCTGGCTCTCTCTCTCTCTCTCTCGTCTTCTGCTGTGTCCGGCGCGAGGCGAGAGGATGCCCTCTCGGCCGATCCGTCACCCCTCCGCGGCGACTTTGTGCGCCGTCACGCCACTCGCGCATCGCTCTGCCTCGGCTAGTTTACGTTTGCCTTTCCTCGCACGTGTGTCGTTGTCGCTGCTGGTCTGCTCCGTGGCTGCCAGCGGGTGCATCCTCTGCTTGTCGGCACAAGCGGGTGGATGGCCAACACCACGCCCAGTGGCGATGTTTAGACACTGCACCAGGTACCCATTTGTGGCTGAGTCGACCTAGGGTAGGCCCTGGACCGGTTCAGATAATCGTCACTGGTGTTGGCCGTGGCCGGGAATTCAAATTCGGGTCGCCGGGTTTATAGCGTAGTGCGCTACGCTCCACTATGACCACCACCACCACCACCTCAATCACCACTGTCACCACCACCACCACGATCGTCACCTCAATCACCACCACCACCACCACGATCACCACCACCACCACCACGATCGTCACCTCAATCACCACCACCACTACCACGATCACCACCACCACCAAGTCAGTTCCTCGCCGCTCGACCCGAGCGACTCAGCGGGACCCACCTGAGCCAGCGGTGGAGATTCCTCGTTCCTCTGGCAGTGGCCGGGTCTCTCCATGGAGCAGCCACTGCCGCCTTCCCGCAAGATCACGACGCATTACTTATTTCATAAATCCCCGAAAGAATGAACGACCCAAGTTGGTCCTTGACCAGGATTTGAACTCGCCTTCTTCCCCGCTGCGAGTGAATCGCTGCTGCCGACACGGCGTCGCCCCTCTGGGCGGATAAAAACGAAAAAAATTCCGGCCGTGAATCCGGTGCGCGAATCTTCGCTCGCTGCCTTTTTGTTGAGTTCTTTTTATGGCTTGTGTCACCGGGAGAGAGGTTGGTCGGCGTTAAAGCTTTGATGCGTGCCCCCGCGCCAATTTTCGCCGAACTCGCGCAAACATTGAAGCTGCATCTGCTCCTGCAAACCAATCGCGTTAAATCCCATCGCTGTGTTTTGTGGGCACGTAAATGGGGCTTTATGGCCGATTTTAAAATGCAGATACGGTACACGGAGTTACACTTTGATACAAACGCATTTACAAGGCGGTACTTAGCCATCTATAATATGTGGAACGCGCTGTTAGCAAGCGCCTGTTAACGATGGCACGGCATAGGAGAGGGAGCTGCCGTCAACCACGGTCAATCCACTGCTGGATGAAGGCCTCCGCAAGCCACCGCCGCCACCGCTCACGATCCTGCGATGGTGACATTCCATCTGGCGCCTGGACCACGAATTTATGTCATCGTCGCTCCATCTCCTCGGTGGACGTGCTCTCGGGCGCGTTCCGCTCCTTGGCTGCCACTCCGTCGTTAATATTTTTATGATTATTAAACAAGAGCCCGCAACCAAACACGAACGACTTGGAGAGGGGGGGGTACGGACGTTCTCCGGTACGACAAACCCCGAGGCCTCTGGCGCCCACGTGGCAAGAGGAGAGGGAAGTAGGTTTGGCTCACTTTGCCCCCACTCACGTGGTAGGGGGGGGGGGGGCAGAGAGAATGTACCCCAGCTGCTAAATAACATCACGGACACGCGGCGAGCGGGCCCGGCGTTATCGCGACACCTCCGGCCATGATTCGGGCGCGTCGTCTCTTTGTACTTGTTTGCGTACTTTTTCATTTGTTGTTTCTTGCTCCGGATCAATTTCTGCTGCCCAAAACGCAGATGCCAAATCTTTGGGACCGCACTGGGTAAAGCCGAGATCGGTGGCAACGCGAGTGTAGAAGGACAAGCTGATGAGGTTGGCCACATTCTTGCTGATATGATCCAGCGTTTATGGTATACAAACTAAAGTAAAACTATGAACTCCACTTTTTGATTTATTTTACTAGGTAAGGCCCAACTGAGCTATACAGATTTTTTTCAGAAGCGACCTGCCCACAAATGATAGCTCAATGAAGTGGCTTTTCACGTGGACATTTATAGCAGCCGAACACTGTAAACGCAAGTTTAGAAACGTGGCGAGAATAAACCAGAGGACCCGGAGAAAAACCACGCGACCACAGGGAAAAACAGACACATTCTTAGGTTTTTTCTGTAAAGTCACGTAGGTAAAAAAATAAAATTAATATAAGTAAAATAAAATAAAAATCACGACGTTTCGGAGGCAACACAAGCTTCCGTCTTCAGGTGGAACCATCACAGCACGATAGCTGTATCAAGTGAGAGAAATACCAAGAAAACAGTATTTGTATATATACTGGTTGAGGGTGGGAGGAGCCAAGGTAGGCTCTGAATATATATATATTTTTTTCTAAACATACAGGGGTTGGGAGCGAACCCCTGACCTCCCGTAAACCAGGCGAGGTAGTTAACATCATCCACGTTTTGTCAGTGACAAAACTTAGAAAAGGAAAACTTTCAAAGACAGCCTGTCACGGGTGTAATCTGTCTAGCTCTCGGCTGGAATTCGCTTCTTCGCCGATCCCCGCGACCCGTTTTGAGCTGCGAGCGAGTGAGCGAGCGAGCGCTCCGTATTTTTAGAACTCCTGGGGTACGGTCGACGGCCGGAGCCCGTCACGACGTTGCCGAAATTTTTCAATGTCAGCACGGCTCCCGCGGGATCACCTGTTCCACGAGCGAGCGTCGCAGCGTGTGCAGGGCTCGTAGGGACAGCGAGTCCCTCGTCCGCCGGATCTACGCTTCCGTCAAACCTCCTCTCTACAATTCACACGGCCGACTTCAAGCTGACCGCCACTTTGTGCCGTTTCCTTCTGCTCCCTCCTTTTTGCCTCCCCCCCCCCCCCCCACCTGCCCCCCTCCCCCCTCTTTGCAGCCTTCATGGACGGCGGTCAATTACCACTGTCCAATATTCGGGAGCCTTTTCACCAAACTAAACGTTGTATAATTGATGCAGCGTTCTTGGGTGCTGTCATTGTCGCGCATTAATTATGCACGCGCGTCTGCATTAGCAAGCCCCCCGTGGGAGCTTATTAAATACTGCACGGAAATGTATTCAGTATTCAGTAGTCCTCACTGCGGGACAGACAGCCTGGGCTGGCTGGAGAAGTTACTAAGTTCTACAATTTGCCCATCTCCATTAAGAGGGAGCCTAAAATGGCTTAAACCTATAATAAAAAATCTTTCCCATTTATACATTGCGCTTTAATGTCTCGCCAACTCAAAGTTGCCGTGCAATCGCATCTCGTCTCGCGCATTCGAAGGGCACTCCCAGTGGCCTGCAAAAGCGGGGGCATTATGGGTCTGCCAGCATGGGGCGACGATTGCTACCATGTGTGTCCCGGTAATCGAGTAGTTTGTGAGTATCTTTTGGGGAATTTTTTTTATTTTAGAAACATGTTGACCACGATGCCGGCATGCAATTGCCTACTCGTTGCACATGACGTCATGGGGTCTTTAGCGTCCGCTGTGCGTTGGTTATATTGACTTTCGTTTATGGGACCCCCCCCCGCCCCTCGAGCCACTGTTTATAAGCCGTATTTAGTTTGCTTTCTGTCACGCGCAACAAAGTTTACGATCCACGGAGTAAAAAAAAATCAAATATTATTTCTGCTCGATGGGTGCAAGAGTTTCTGCCCAAAGGCATTTCAAAAACACACATATGAGCCGTGTAGGCCCTGACAGTTGCAATAGTTCATTGTTAATTCTGGATTTGCACCGGAGGCCAGTCAAGCCGCCCTGCTTGTCTCCCGCGCGCATGTTTATGCGCTTGATGGAGAAAGAAAAATGACCGACAAAGATAATGGGAGCTGTTGGATGACACCTATTTTCATGGACGATATGCAGTGCTTGGTTTTTGTTGTTGCAGGATCCAGATTTTGTAGCGTGTGTTGATGAGCTGACTTCATGCACCGTCTCCAATGGTGGTCGTACGCTCAAGCACATTCTCTCCTTTTAGCGGTCATTCTGTCATGGTTCTCAACCCCTGCTCAAGCCCACAATTGTTTTCCTTAACCTGTTCCGATGACGTACGTGTACGTCATCGGAAGTGAATTGGAAGAGAAACTAAAATATAATAACTTTAATGGTACCGAGGCTCCCACAAGGCCACGTGGGAGGGAGTGTGGCACAGTTTGGCGCCAGCTATTGTAGAGTGCGGTCGTGCCGCTACAGTTCTCTGCAGCGAGTAACGATGTCTTTAAAAACGCTGTCGCCTCGACAGACCTGGTTTTCACCTGAGGATGGCTGCTTGCGTTGTGACCGAAACGTCGTGAGAATTGTTTTATTATGTTTTATTTTTATTATTTTATTACTTCCCTTCTACGTGACTTTACCGAAAGAACCAAGAAGATGAACCCCAGTACTGTTTACAGAAGCTTAAGAAATTATTTAAAGGAATTAAAACATGGCTTAACTCCAGGTCCCTAAGGGATTGGATACTTGCAATTGCCATCAAGTTAGGAGAGAAGTTACTGGTGATCAGGACCACTGTTTTTAAGTGAACTGTAAAAAAAAGTCAACCTGTAATTAAAAATATAACAATGATGAAACTCATTAGTAAAAGTATTAACGACTGTAATTTATACTCTAACGCAAATATACTTGCCTCAACCGCAGGCCGACTTAAGCGGATGGAAGCGATGACGTCACGGCAGCCATTTTTCGTGAATGACGTCATAGCGGCCATGTTGCATGGACATGCTTGTCAACCCCTTATCAGTGCCCTACCTTATTACAGACCAATTTAGACCTTATTGGTCACCCCGTGCTCTTATAAATCTCAACGTTCATCCTACAGTCCCATGACAAGGGAGAAACACAAACAAATATACAAAACAAATTCCTGTATTGAAAAGGCTGTAAGCCGTAGTGACCTGCAAACTAAATTTCCTCGTGCAGGAATATGGGTAAACCTATGAGTTGACGGGTATGCATGGGAGTTGCCTTCCTGGCAGCTGATTGGCTGAAGTCAGGACATCATCGCCGGCAACCTAGCTCGCGTGACTTATTGAGTCTTGAGTCGACGTATCGACACTTTTCTGACGACATTTTTCACCTTACTGTAATCTCAGCCTCAGGACCGTGTCAAAATTTAATGAGCATTTTGAGTACTCGGAGCGCTGACCTAGGGTGACTCGGTCTCCACCATCCATAGCCTGAAGCAGTTGTCCTTTCACGGGTTGATGCCTGTCACAGCAATATTTCTTGTCCCCCATGTGCTCGGATGAGTTGCCAAACGTAAGTGGCATCCCACGCTTCCTTGAGCAATTAAAGAGTTTTTGTTTGTACATTTTCTCGAGCGAAGGCCGAAAGGCCCCAAAACATCACGGCATCATCGGAGTTGTCTTCAATAAGAGTTGCGCCGTGTCTTGGAATTGATCGGGGCTTGTTATAAGAGCTTGGGTAAAGAGACGTTGGGAGGGAATTTCAAAGACGAGCAGTGCAAGGGGACGAAAGCAGAGAAAGAACCGTTGTGACCTGCAGTGTGCTGAGCGAACACACCGTAGGTATGAGATGAAACCACTCAGTCTGGTTGACATGAATCTTCCACATGGGGCGCCACGGTGGCTACGAGATGTCAACTACCTCGCCTGGTATACAGGAGGTCGTGGGTTCGATCCTGATCCTGACACCTGCTGTGTATTAGGAGTTTGCGTGTCTCTCTCTGTCATCATCATCATCATAACGGTGGCTAAGAGATGGTAACTACCTCACCTGGTATACAGGAGGTCGTGGGTTCGATCCCGATCCTGACACCTGTGTATTTGGAGTTTGCGGTGTGTCTCTGTCATCATCATCACGGTGGCTACGAGATGTTAACTACCTCGCCTGGTATGTAGGAGGTCGTGGGTTCGATCCCGATCCTGACACCTGCTGTGTATTAGGAGTTTGCGGTGTCTCTCTCTCCCCATGGTTGAATGGATTTTTATCCCTCCACGTTTAGAAACGTGCGTTTAGAGTTTTTGGCTGCTGTAAATGTCCACGTGATAAGCCAATTTTGTTGGTCTATCATTTGTGGCCAGGTCGCTTCTAAAAAATAGCTGCACAGCTCAGTGGGCATTAGCTTGTAAAATGAAAAGTTGACATGGGTGGAGGAATCAATGAGTGAAATTCACAGGAGCAGTAACAATGGTCATCGCAGTACTAGAGTGATAAAGGGACGACTACCCACCAGTGAGTGAGTGGAGAGAATCAGCAATTGCTGGATCATCAAGCAATCAATCAGTTTGAATCATCATTTTTACTTGAATTGTAAATCCAAGCCTTCACAACTAAGATTATGGATTGCTTCTTGTAAGCGCTGCATACGCCTACATGTTAATAAAAAAATGGTTGTGGATTTTGTAAATGGAGTTAGCAGGTGGTGCAATTTTCTCATTTGGCGGTCGTAAAAATCTAGGTGGTTTATTCCAATAAATCAGCGGATAATTAAGGTCATGTTCCGAGATTCATTTAGCAGCGGCCAATGTCGTGCGCGCCGGTGGCTCCGCTTCGTTCACGCCGACTCGCCCGATGGGGTGAATTCAAGTGCACGTTGAACCCGGGACCGGTTCCCTCGTTCAATTGGCGGCGGGCACCCATCATCAACAAGATCGCGCAAGAGTTCAGTTCCCAGTCGGGGTCAACCGTCATCGTCTTCTTTGCTGTTGTCGTTATCGTCGCGCTGTTCCCAGGGCACCACCGCGGAGGCTCGGCTTGGCGCGAATTTGTAATATGCCCCAACAACACGGCACGCGCCCGTCTCGAATGACGTCGGGGGCTTCTACTTTAACGCCCGCCGCCGCCGCCATGCACACGGGGCGAGTATTCGTGCGGTCAACACACAGGCCGCAAAAGCGGGGCCCGTGTCACAATCCTGCCGGAGTGTACGACTCGCCTCGCCGCGGTGAAGTGGATTTAACGAAGATGTCGTCTTTTTTTTTTTTTTTATCCTGGACAGCGCCCTTCAGATCCGCCAAGGTCGCCTACCTTATTCAATCACGCGCGTCCCCAGCCGTCTTATTAACAGGTTTTTTTTTGGCACAGAACCCCGCTGCGTGGGATATTTGGCGTTTCTGTTTTTTTTTTTGGGGGGGTGGGTGGCGGAGGTAATTTTCCGCACGTAGCCCAGAGGTGAGATGGAAAGACGCTGAGACTCCACTCTCAAACGGCCGTGGGGTCCGGATTCATCTTTTTAAGTGGCCCATCTTACCATCGGTGCAAATTCCACATTCTTATGAGATGGGCCGGTCTCTCCATAGGACGATCATCATTGACTGACTCGCCACAGTGTGGGTCCTTATTTTATTGTCTCCGGAGGGGTGATGGGCTCCTTTGTCTGCGTGTATATTCGTGGCCGTCGCGACATAGGGGCACCACGAAAGCGATACAAAGACTCCCTGAAGAAGTCCCTCACTGCTTGCTGCATCGATCACCGTCAGTGGGCAACACAAGCAGCTGATCGCAACTCCTGGCGGCACACAGTCCACCAGGCCACCTCCTTCTTTGAAGATACCCGCAGGGCCCGTATGGAGGACAAAAGGAGGAGGAGGAAGAACCGTGATCCCTCAGCACCCATCCCAGATCAGACCTATACTTGCAGCCGTTGTGGCAGGACCTGCTTGTCCCGCATAAGCCTCGTCAGCCACCAGCGTGCCTGCAGAAGACGTGGATGTCCTTCCTAGATCTTCGTTCGCGAAGCCAAGCCATGATGATGATGATATTGGTGGAACTTCTTTCGCACCGCACGGAGCCAACCGTGCTCGCCGGAGGTGTGGGGGAAGGACAACAACACAAAAGCAATTCTAAAGAAACTCATTTTTAACCTAGGTTTAAAATTGGCTTCCTAATATCGGAAGCAAGAGTGTTCCAGACGGCTACGGAAGCGCATCTGAAAGCACGCGATGCCAGTAGCTTAACATTCCACAGTTAAAATTACCATTCAAGAACCGCATACAGTATTGGGGACAACTCATGCGACCGTATGCACACACACACACACACAGTGTACGTTGTGTATAGATACTTACGATCGGATGTGGAACTGGACATATATACGAGCACAGCATCAACGCCCACGGTCATTAAATCATTTACGATTTATTGGCATCCCGATTGCTCAGCCCAATTTGAAAAGTGCGTCCGCGAGCCCGTAGATTTATCCAGCAACGTTTCCAATCGGCCTCTGCTTGTGTGTCACACAGTCGGCATTGGGGCATCTCAGCCACGCAGCCTGTGGATTTCTTTACTTGAATGCCACGTTGAAATAACACTTAAGTTCATGAGCCTCTTGGTTCTCCGGAACAATGTCATGTGCGTATGTTGAACTTCTTTAGCATCGTGTGTAGCCAACCGTGCTAATCGGAGGTGTCATCCAGGAGCATTTATTTAAGTGATAAAACTCTGGACTGGTGTACCAGGTTTAGCGTGAGTCCAAATCTTGGCCGGAGGTTGAATCAGCCTGTCGTGTCTCCAAATTATATAAGTTAAATAGCTTTTTGTGGTCAGCCCTTGGCACAAATGCTGCATTTCCACCACTGTCTCAGAGCTGGCAAGGAATCAGATTCAGACTATTGATACTGGAGGAATCCGATGGGCTGTAAAGCTCTTTTTCGCAGATGTCCAGTCGGATGTGGTCGGTAAAGTAGGATGAGCGATGCTCCATCGCTCGACTAAGCTCGGCGTGAGACCCACATTTAACCCACCGAAAGCAATGGCTGAGAAAGCAGGAATCAAACTGTGCACAATCTGGGAGCGCCAGCGCGTGCGTGCATCGCGCTCAGCACTGCACCACCGTGGTCGTTTAAAATGAACAGCATTACTTTGGCGTGCGCAATTAAATATGCAGCCAGCGTCCAGCACGTTCGCCACATGCTGGACGATAATTTATCCAATCGCGCCGTCAGATTTAGAAGCAAAGTGGCCAAAGAGATTTATTGACCCTTTTCAAAGTCCACGAGAGAGAAAGCCAAAAGGACCTCGTAAAACACACGTTTTTTTGTGTTTGGCCTCATTGAAACTTTGAACAAGAGCAAAGACTGAATTGAGGTTGTGTGGGGGGGTGGGTGGGGGTGGAGTGGGGGAGGGGACAAGCCGCCTCGTTCGAATTGGCACAGAAAAGAAAAGCCCACGAGAGCGAGAGAGAGAGGGCACCAAGTGGCAGCGTTGCATCCGGCCGCCCTCTGTAGCTCGCGCTGGGAGAGAGGAGAGTCCCGTACACAGGGCCCGGTGTTCGAGTGCATCCCGGTAAAAGGCCCGGCTAGCTGGAGTTATCGGAGGGAGGGAAGGATGGAGCGAGCGAGCGAGCCCTGGCTCGGCCAGCTGAAATGTCGAACTGTCCACGGTTATCGTGAATGTGCGTGTGTGTGTGTGCGTGTGTGTGCGTGTGCGTGCGTATGCTTGTGTGTGCGTGTGTGTGTGCGGGTGTGTGTGTGTGTGCGTGTGTGTGCGTGCGTATGTGTGTATGTGTGTGTGTGTGCGTGTGTGTGAAAGAAATTGAACGGCAACCCCCGCACCGTTCCCCCCTGCACCACCCCTCCCCACAACCCCTCCCCACCATCCCCCCCACCACCCCTCCTCCCCACCACCCCCCCCACCACCCCTCCTCCCTACCATCCCCCCCACCACCCCTCCCCACCATCCCCTCCACCACCCCTCCTCCCCACCACCCCTCCCCACCATCCCCCCCAACACCCCTCCCCACCATCCCCCCCACCACCCCTCCTTCCCACCATCCCCCCCCACCACCCCTCCTCACCATCCCCCCCCACCCTCCCACCACTCCTCCCCACCATTACCCACCACTCCTCCCCACCATTACCAACCACTAACGGATTGCCGTAAGCACATTGATACACTTTACATATTTTACACATTATACACATTTTTACATATTCTCACGCGTTTTATTACGCTTTTTATATCACGCAGCGTATCCCAAACCATATTAGTACATCATAATATATATTTTAATCTATTATAATGCCGGCACATATGGCGTAGTTTTTTCTCGTATAACCCGAGACGATTTCTAATGTCCATACACGGGAGACCACACAGGGAAGTGATTTGGCTGCTATACATATCCACGCGATCACAAGCCCACTTCGTTGAGCTATTATTTGCGATGGCAAATGATAGCTTGGCTGCAAAATTTTCAAAAATTGTTGAGTTTTAGTTCAGACAGTGTGTGGTTCGTGCGCTCACTGCCGTGTGTTTTAATGGCGTAACTTTGTCGTGGAAGCACGGAGGTACGCTGTCCCTCCTCCGCGAACCTCCGATTAGCACGGTTGGCTACGTGTGGTGCGAAAGACGGTTGGCTCCGTGTGGTGCGAAAGACGGTTGGCTACGTGTGGTGCGAAAGACGGTTGGCTACGTGTGGTGCGAAAGACGGTTGGCTACGAGTGGTGCGAAAGACGGTTGGCTACGTGTGGTGCGAAAGACGGTTGGCTACGAGTGGTGCGAAAGACGGTTGGCTACGTGTGGTGCGAAAGACGGTTGGCTACGTGTGGTGCGAAAGACGGTTGGCTACGTGTGGTGCGAAAGACGGTTGGCTACGAGTGGTGTGAAAGACGGTTGGCTACGTGTGGTGCGAAAGACGGTTGGCTACGTGTGGTGCGAAAGACGGTTGGCTACGAGTGGTGCGAAAGACGGTTGGCTACGAGTGGTGCGAAAGACGGTTGGCTATGTGTGGTGCGAAAGACGGTTGGCTACGTGTGGTGCGAAAGACGGTTGGCTACGTGTGGTGCGAAAGACGGTTGGCTCCGTGTGGTGCGAAAGACGGTTGGCTCCGTGTGGTGCGAAAGACGGTTGGCTACGAGTGGTGTGAAAGACGGTTGGCTACGTGTGGTGCGAATGACGGTTGGCTACGAGTGGTGCGAAAGACGGTTGGCTACGTGTGGTGCGAATGACGGTTGGCTACGAGTGGTGCGAAAGATGGTTGGCTACGAGTGGTGCGAAAGACGGTTGGCTACGTGTGGTGCGAAAGACGGTTGGCTACGTGTGGTGCGAAAGACGGTTGGCTACGTGTGGTGCGAAAGACGGTTGGCTACGTGTGGTGCGAATGACGGTTGGCTACGAGTGGTGCGAAAGATGGTTGGCTACGAGTGGTGCGAAAGACGGTTGGCTACGTGTGGTGCGAAAGACGGTTGGCTACGTGTGGTGCGAAAGACGGTTGGCTCCGTGTGGTGCGAAAGACGGTTGGCTACGTGTGGTGCGAATGACGGTTGGCTACGAGTGGTGCGAAAGACGGTTGGCTCCGTGTGGTGCGAAAGACGGTTGGCTACGTGTGGTGCGAATGACGGTTGGCTACGTGTGGTGCGAAAGACGGTTGGCTCCGTGTGGTGCGAAAGACGGTTGGCTACGTGTGGTGCGAAAGACGGTTGGCTACGTGTGGTGCGAAAGACGGTTGGCTCCGTGTGGTGCGAAAGACGGTTGGCTACGTGTGGTGCGAAAGACGGTTGGCTACGTGTGGTGCGAAAGACGGTTGGCTCCGTGTGGTGCGAAAGACGGTTGGCTACGTGTGGTGCGAATGACGGTTGGCTACGTGTGGTGCGAAAGACGGTTGGCTCCGTGTGGTGCGAAAGACGGTTGGCTACGTGTGGTGCGAAAGACGGTTGGCTCCGTGTGGTGCGAAAGACGGTTGGCTCCGTGTGGTGCGAAAGACGGTTGGCTACGTGTGGTGCGAAAGACGGTTGGCTACGAGTGGTGCGAAAGACGGTTGGCTACGTGTGGTGCGAATGACGGTTGGCTACGTGTGGTGCGAAAGACGGTTGGCTACGTGTGGTGCGAAAGACGGTTGGCTACGTGTGGTGCGAAAGACGGTTGGCTACGTGTGGTGTGAAAGACGGTTGGCTACGAGTGGTGTGAAAGACGGTTGGCTATGTGTGGTGTGAAAGACGGTTGGCTACGAGTGGTGTGAAAGACGGTTGGCTACGAGTGGTGTGAAAGACGGTTGGCTACGAGTGGTGTGAAAGACGGTTGGCTACGAGTGGTGTGAAAGACGGTTGGCTACGAGTGGTGTGAAAGACGGTTGGCTACGAGTGGTGTGAAAGACGGTTGGCTACGAGTGGTGTGAAAGACGGTTGGCTACGTGTGGTGCGAATGACGGTTGGCTATGTGTGGTGCGAATGACGGTTGGCTATGTGTGGTGCGAAAGACGGTTGGCTACGAGTGGTGTGAAAGACGGTTGGCTATGTGTGGTGCGAATGACGGTTGGCTATGTGTGGTGTGAAAGACGGTTGGCTACGAGTGGTGTGAAAGACGGTTGGCTATGTGTGGTGCGAATGACGGTTGGCTACGTGTGGTGTGAAAGACGGTTGGCTACGAGTGGTGTGAAAGACGGTTGGCTATGTGTGGTGCGAATGACGGTTGGCTACGTGTGGTGTGAAAGACGGTTGGCTACGAGTGGTGTGAAAGACGGTTGGCTACGTGTGGTGCGAAAGACGGTTGGCTACGAGTGGTGCGAATGACGGTTGGCTACGAGTGGTGTGAAAGACGGTTGGCTACGTGTGGTGCGAAAGACGGTTGGCTCCGTGTGGTGTGAAAGACGGTTGGCTACGTGTGGTGTGAAAGACGGTTGGCTCCGTGTGGTGTGAAAGACGGTTGGCTACGTGTGGTGTGAAAGACGGTTGGCTCCGTGTGGTGTGAAAGACGGTTGGCTACGTGTGGTGTGAAAGACGGTTGGCTACGTGTGGTGCGAAAGACGGTTGGCTCCGTGTGGTGTGAAAGACGGTTGGCTACGTGTGGTGTGAAAGACGGTTGGCTCCGTGTGGTGTGAAAGACGGTTGGCTACGTGTGGTGCGAAAGACGGTTGGCTACGTGTGGTGTGAAAGACGGTTGGCTACGTGTGGTGCGAAAGACGGTTGGCTACGAGTGGTGTGAAAGACGGTTGGCTACGTGTGGTGTGAAAGACGGTTGGCTACGAGTGGTGTGAAAGACGGTTGGCTACGAGTGGTGTGAAAGACGGTTGGCTACGTGTGGTGCGAAAGACGGTTGGCTACGTGTGGTGCGAAAGACGGTTGGCTACGAGTGGTGTGAAAGACGGTTGGCTACGTGTGGTGCGAATGACGGTTGGCTATGTGTGGTGTGAAAGACGGTTGGCTACGTGTGGTGCGAAAGACGGTTGGCTACGTGTGGTGCGAAAGACGGTTGGCTATGTGTGGTGCGAATGACGGTTGGCTATGTGTGGTGCGAATGACGGTTGGCTATGTGTGGTGCGAATGACGGTTGGCTATGTGTGGTGCGAATGACGGTTGGCTACGTGTGGTGCGAATGACGGTTGGCTACGAGTGGTGCGTAAGACGGTTGGCTACGTGTGGTGCGAAAGACGGTTGGCTACGTGTGGTGCGAAAGACGGTTGGCTACGTGTGGTGTGAAAGACGGTTGGCTACGTGTGGTGCGAAAGACGGTTGGCTACGTGTGGTGCGAAAGACGTTCGGCGCACATACGGTACATAGCGTGAGCGCTGGCTGTAATTAATGCGCGCTTTGAGATTCGCAAGAAACAAAACAAAAAATAACATTATTCCTTTTTTTGTTTGCGCGCAGCACAATATCGGTAGTGGGAACACTTGACAAACGAGAACGACCGTTGTGTTTGAATGCGGGGATGCGAACAAGATAAATACAGAGCAGCGCTAAAAGAACCACCCCCTGCCCCCCCCCGCAAAATGTCAGACAGAATTGCAGTGACGTGGGGCCAAGGTCGAGATTACAGAAAGGAATGTTTGCCTATTTTTGTTATTCTTCTTCTTATTATTTTATTATGATTAGATTTTATTGCCTTACAAAAACCCAGATTCTTTTGTTCCCCCCCCCACTCCCAGAAAGGATTTTCTTTGTTGTCTGCCGCGTCTGTGGCTCGCTCGCACAAAGCGTGAGGATAGCAGAGAAGACGAGAGAGAGACGCGAGAGAGACGAGAGAGAGACGAGAGAGAGACGAGAGAGAGAAAAGCCTTCAACAATGGGCCGAGTCTGTTTTCCCCGCCGCGGCCCAAGGTGATCGTGGCTTTTTGTCTGTCACTCACTCCGAGCGCATCTTTTATCTATTTCCTACCTCACCGCCCCCCCCCCTCACTCTCCCCCCCTCCCCTCTCTCCGGCCTGAAACATTGTCAAAGGCCGGCGTACAACATTCTATTCGTCAGACCGGGAGCCGTTTGGCCATCACCGATGAACCGCTGTAATAAATACGAAACAATGATTTTGGTTCTTGGACAGAACCGTCGCCCCCTCCTCGTTCAGCTGCCTTTGTCTTGGAGCGCTCCGAACGCCCGAAGAGCGACGCCGCCGTGGTGAGATGCGTCGAGAGGAAATGAGGAAGCCTCAAAAGATCTGTATCCTCTCTGTACATCGCCAAACGAACTAATCGCGACCAGCTACCGATGTCTCAGGAAATCAATAAGCGGGCAGTATACATCTGTCCCTCCAGATAAAAATAATATATCAGAATCGGCCGCACGGCATTCTGAAGGAGGCATATTGGGTGCTTATTTTGTTACTTATATCTCAAACATGACGGTCGTGATCATTTGTTGTTACGTACCACGAAGGGTTGCATCGATCTAGGACCCGTGGAGGGGTCCCCGGGGGTGGATCCCCTTCCCCTGTAGACATCTGGTCAGTTCACCCGCAATGGTTCAAGCAGAGCCTGACTGCTGATGATGAGACGTCGAATGTCGAAATCGGCTCCAGAATTCTGCTTGTCAGTTTGACATTACGAATTCCGCTTGTGTTGAACCAAGAGTGCTGAATTCACATGCTTCCCAGAAGGCCCGCGTGTCTGTTGATGGGGCGTGTACAAAAGGTACCGCTGTATTGTACATTAACTTTATTTGTAGCATCAGCACGGTGACAAGCTAACTAACCGGGAGCCAGCCACCAACGTCGAAAGGGAATTTCAGAACTGGCACGCCATCGAGAAAAGTTTGAGATGTTACTCTTCTTAGCCTTTGATCTGTTGGTTTATTGCAACATAAATGATGATGTTATGTTGCATTGTATTAGTTTACGTAGCAACTACAATCGCTTTTTCTTCTTCGTACGGCTGATGTTGATGTAGAGCAACGGCTCTGATTTGACATTGAGGTGGTTGAGACAGATGATTGCGTCAATCAATCATTCGAACTTTATTTAGCCGCGGCGCCTTTCACAGTGAGCTTCGCCCAGACCGCTTCACAGATGGAAGGCATTAAAAACGTACGTAACATTCCATCGCTAAACATTTAAATTACGCGACACAATAAAAGAAGGTCTACACGGTTAAACTTAAAAAAAACCTACGGATTGTCAACCCATTGCCCCGAGCGAGTTAAACAGGCCCCCACAGATCAAATAGTGGTGACGAGCGACAGACAGATCAACCCGCAGGGATTTGTGTCTGACCAAAGGGATGGGTCTTCAGTGACCCTTTACGTGTGCTTGCATGGGAGTTAGCGGAGTGATCCACCGCCGTGGTGATGACACCTCCGTATTTTAGTGTGCATATATCCGATTGCTGTGATCACAAAGAGACAAACAGCGGGTCTCTTGTGGGTGACCGCGGTCGCACACCGGAGATAATTTAATGCTTTATTTTACACTCGAGAAGCTTGCAACAACAGTAGAGAGAGAGAGAAAAAAAAAGGATTGATTCTTGAATCGAATTGCCGCCCGGAAAAAAATGAAAGTTAATCGATTTGCAGGTGTGGTGGTAAGGGGGTTGACCGTCGGAGGCCTAGCGCAGGGGCACGTGTACCCATGTGCGTGCGTGCGTGCCCATCGGCGGTTCCCGCTCACGGCCAACACCAGCGATGATGATCTGAACTGGACCTGGGCCTCCTCTAGGTTGACTCAGCCTCAAATGAGCACCTGGGGCGGTGTGTAAAAAACATCGCCGCGAAGGAAGACAAAGGCGGCGTGTGCGTGGTGTTGGCCACCGACCCCCTCGTGTGCCCTGTCGGCCTTCATAGGTGCTACTCGCTAGCAGCACTTTGCCCGGCAGTCCATTCAGGCTACACGGGCGATCTCTATAATTGCGTGTATTGGTGAGGAGGTGATGCGTTCAGTGTGCACGTCGTGACGCTTCGTACGAACACGTAATCCCATTGTGTTTGTGACCTCGGGGGAGTGGATGGGATGGGCAATGTTATGCGATGTTTTTATTTTATTTTAGACGCAAATCTGATTAGCAAAATGAGCCCATGCGGCCCCCCCCCCCCCCCCCCGCGTTCCCGTCGCGATGGCGCTCTCTAATGCGGCTTTTATGGAAACGGTAAATCACTCGCCGCGTCCCGTCCCATCCAGTGGACTTCGCTGCATGTGCACCTTTTCGCCTGGAAACATTAATTCATTCTATCTTCGCCTGCGAATGAATTCCCACCGCTCTCCCCCGAGTTCTCTCGCTGCACTCGCTGCGGACGCGTGCGTATTTTCTGACCATTAATTTCCGCGCCCCGCCCTCCTGTCTTGGTGCTGAACGAGCCGGCCGTTTTTTATATATTACACGGACAAGATTAGAATGCCCATTGGCTTGCCACAACGACAATGCCCCCGGGTTGCGAGGTCGCGAATTAATGTCAAGTAATACATTTGTTTATTTAGACATCAGGACATCCTGCTAAAATCTCACACGTATCCCAGCGGCCCCGGGTAAAGTTCCAGAGTTATGGGTACCACGTTTTGTGTGGAAGTCAACGCGGTTGTCCTATGGATAGACTCACCCACCCGCCCCTCCGCTCGGGAATTTTCACCACTAGCTCAGAGCTGTAAATGGGCGATGTGCACGATCTCATTGCTCCCGTGAAGCAGGAAATCGCTGCCGTCGAGTGGATGGGTTGAGCCGTAGTTCTTCTGTCGTGGAGTCGACAGAAGAACTACATAGCTCAGTGGGCCTTACCTTGCACAGCCGTAGCTTCCCACCGTGTGCCACGCGCCCTAACCCCACGGCGCCCCTCGATAGCTTGGTTTACTCACGGCCGGGTGAAAAAACACGGGATTTGAATCCGGGATCTCTTGTGGTGTTGGCTTCATGTTCCAAACGTGAGTCCGCTGATCCATTGCTCCTAGTCATCACTATTAAAACGAATCTATTTTTCTTTCACCAGGTAAGGTGCACTGAGCTATGCAGCTCTTTTTCAAAAAGCGACCTGGCCACAAATGATAGCCCAAACGAAGTGGCTTATCACGTGGAAATGCATCGCAGCCAAATGCTCTTAAACGCGTGATGTTGTTTCTAAATGTGGAGCGAAAAATCGGAGCCGGAGAAAAATACACGCGACCACGGGGAGAACATGCAAACTCCAAATATACAGACGTCAGGATCGGGATCTAACCCTCGACCACCTGTATGCCAGGCGAGGTTCGTCAACGTCTCGCGCGACAGAGGAGAGGGCCCGCGCGCGTCCGTGCCGCGTGAATGCTCGACGGACGTGGCGAAACTTTGCCTGCTTGTCACGTGCGTATAAGTAGCGCTGCGCATCGGGCATGCCGCTTGTGCTGCGTGCAGCCCGTGCCCCTTGAGTGAGCAGCACGTGTTCTGCAATGACATCGAATTGCTTGCGATGACAAAGTGTGTGGGATTAAATGTGCAAATGGGGAAAAAAGCTAAATCCTTTATTCATCGGGACCGCAGGGGCAAATACTCTTTGTAGCGAGCACCTGCTAAGGGCAGCTTGGCACAAAGCGGGGAGTTGCGGCGGTTTTGCCCGGCGCTGCGGTGTGGGCCAACGGTATCACCCCAGCGCTGATGTTCACATCGCAGCGACGTGTACCCCACAGTATTCCACAGTCTGTTGAGACCGCGGTGGCAGGGGTGGTGGGTGGGTGGTTCAAACTTTTCTCTTTGTCGTCTGTGCGCCGCGTGCAGACCCCGCGTGTGGCTGCGCCGCGAAGCGGAGCGCCTGGTGCGTGAGCGCGAGAGCGCCGGCCTGCCCATCCTGACGCCGGACTACTACGACCGCGACTCCATCGTGCTGCCCAGCGTGGAGGAGGAGGAGCAGTGGGTGCTCGCCCACAAGAGAGAGCAGTAGAGGCGGACGCGGACACGCACACGCAGACACGCACGGACACGCACAGACATGCACAGATGCACAGACACGCATGCACACGCACGCACACGCACGCACAGACACGCACGCACACGCACGGACACGCACGGACACGCACAGACACGCACACACAACAACCACACACACGCACACACAAAACGCACAGACAACATGCACGGACACGCACACACGCGCACACACACACACACGCACGCACACACACGCACACACATGCACAGACATGCCCTGTATCCGTCCCTCGCTGTGAGCGGCACCACCTGACACAGCGCGCCCACCCATCCACCCTCGGACTTAGACTCGCGGCAAAACACGAGGGGTCGTAACCGCGGTAACCGTGCCAGACTCCGCCAGGCACCGGATGTGAGTCGCCGAGGGCGATGCCCCGGCAACGGAGGAGCGCACCGAGCGTCGCGCCCAGACCGAGGCGGAACGCGAGGCTCGACCTCGTCGCACTCGAGACACAAACCACGCGCCGACGGTCGACATCGCGCTCGGCACAAGTGGGGGGGCTGAACCCCGCCGCTGGGCTGCCACCGCCGGCCAGTAGCGCGGCGGGGCTTTGTGAACGCGAGGGCGGCTTCAGGCCTCCACGTTGGCGTTACGGGGGGGGGAATCGTGGCCTCGTGTTTCACCGTTTTGTCACCCTCCCCAAGCGTCAATGTGATTTAGAAAAAAAAAAGCATCTGCTTGAGAATAAATCGTTTGCCAAGTGGGCTAACGCGCCACCATGACGGGCGGATTTCCGTGTGGTGTCTGTGTGTGTGGTTTGTGTGTGTGGTGTGTGTGGGGTTGGTTTGGTGTGTGTGTGGTGTGTGTGCGGTGTGTGTGTGGTTTGTGTGTGGTGTGTGGTGTGTGTGTGTGGTGTGTGTGTGTCGTCGGCATATGAATGTGCGTCTTGCTTTGAAATGTCTTTTGGCGCCGACGGGTTTAGTCGCAGCAGCAGCAGCGTTCGATTTAATAGCTGAGACTTATAAACCGCAGAAAGGCATTTAATCAAATTACTTTTAAAAAATCAAGACAGTTGCTAAGCACAGGCCCAAAGGCCCAAAATGTCCTCCGGCCCCATAGAAAACAGCACCTTAAAAGTGGTGTTTGGTGATGTTCCTTGAATTGAGCGAGGTGGATTATTGTAAGAGCTCGTGAAGAGAGAAGGTGGACGTGAAATCCGAAGTGGAGCAGAGTGACGCAAGATGTCAAAAGAGCTGTCTTGTGACCTGCAGTGTGGTGGGTACGTGTAGTGAACGGTGGGTGAGTGGGTTGTTGTGACCTGCAGTGTGGTGGGTACGTGTAGTGAACGGTGGGTGAGTGGGTTGATGTGGCCTGCAGTGTGGTGGGTACGTGTAGTGAACGGTGGGTGAGTGGGTTGTTGTGACCTGCAGTGTGGTGGGTACGTGTAGTGAACGGTGGGTGAGTGGGTTGATGTGACCTGCAGTGTGGTGGGTACGTGTAGTGAACGGTGGGTGAGTGGGTTGATGTGACCTGCAGTGTGGTGGGTACGTGTAGTGAACGGGTGGGTGAGTGGGTTGTTGTGACCTGCAGTGTGGTGGGTACGTGTAGTGAACGGGTGGGTGAGTGGGTTGATGTGACCTGCAGTGTGGTGGGTACGTGTAGTGAACGGGTGGGTGAGTGGGTTGATGTGACCTGCAGTGTGGTGGTTACGTGTAGTGAACAGTGGGTGAGTGGGTTGATGTGGCCTGCAGTGTGGTGGGTACGTGTAGTGAACGGGTGGGTGAGTGGGTTGATGTGACCTGCAGTGTGGTGGGTACGAGTAGTGAACGGGTGGGTGAGTGGGTTGATGTGACCTGCAGTGTGGTGGGTACGTGTAGTGAACGGGTGGGTGAGTGGGTTGATGTGACCTGCAGTGTGGTGGGTACGTGTAGTGAACGGGTGGGTGAGTGGGTTGTTGTGACCTGCAGTGTGGTGGGTACGAGTAGTGAACGGGTGGGTGAGTGGGTTGATGTGACCTGCAGTGTGGTGGGTACGTGTAGTGAACGGGTGGGTGAGTGGGTTGATGTGACCTGCAGTGTGGTGGGTACGAGTAGTGAACGGGTGGGTGAGTGGGTTGATGTGACCTGCAGTGTGGTGGGTACGTGTAGTGAACGGGTGGGTGAGTGGGTTGATGTGACCTGCAGTGTGGTGGTTGAACACCGTGCGATGGCAGAGAGGAACCAAGTCGGTGTCTGGTAGAGTCCTCAACATAGGAGGAGGAGGAAGAATCGATGAGTGAATTTCAGAGTAAACTCACGGAAGTCAATATCCATAATAGAGGTTTTTTGGGTTAGATCGCGTAAATCTATGAATGTGTCGTTAAAACCCGCCACCACCCGACACAGCCAACTAGTAAGGGTTGTCACGTAAACAGAACGTGGCCAATTCGTCACTAGTACAGCACTAACCGGTGAGTTGGAGTGCCAAGCCACAACATTTACAATCTGAGTACGACGTTTCGCCAGTAACTTCAACTAGCTTCATCAGGCGACAGTGGTGGCGGGTTTAGCAACTCATTTATATATTTACACGATCTAGCCCAAAAAAACTATTTTGGATGATGTTGGTCGCGAAAGCCTACGTGTTGAACTGAAGTCAGCATGTGCGTGGAACTTCTTTCGCACCCTACGTAGCCAACCGTGCTAATCGGAGGTGCGGAGCAAGGACAACGAACGAACGCACAAGAAGCAGTTCTAAAGAAATTCGTTTTTCAATTTGGATTCCACAGTGCATAGCTCCGGTGGCTTCCTAATATCGGAAGCAAGAACGTTCCAGACGGCCGCAGCAGCGCGTGTTAAAGCGCGCGATGCGGAGTGACCGTCTTTGTTCAGTGGCCAAGCCTAAAGCCGCCGCTGCTGGGAGGAGACGACCCCCGGAGTTTGCGCCGACGATGGTTCATGCTCCAGCCACGGCTGGTTGCTCCCGATTGTTGCCACGTTAAGTCGTACCCGTTCAGAACACTTGTTGTGCTTCGCCTCCATCGGCACCTCTTCACAAGACCGCAACGAATGAAAACTCACCCTCGGACGCCCGAGTCGGCGTGTTTGTGTGAACGCGTGCTTACGTTATTTGTGGGATTGGCGAATGCATGCCCAACGCCTCCGTCACGTGGTCCCACATTTCGGGGAGCAGCGCTGCACGCAGGACGTGTCTCTTTGAATTGTCTCCCTCTGTAATGTCGATGAACGTTATTGAAGTTGAGTTAATTGTGGGCAATGCTCTTGATGCCACCGCACACTTTTACTTTCGTGTGCGGTGGTGGCGAGATGTTAACTACCTCGCCTGGTATACAGGAGGTCCTGGGTTCGATCCCGACCCTGACGCCTGCTGCTGTATATTTGGAGTTTGCGTGTTTTTTCCCTGGTCGCGTGGATTTTTCTCCGGGTCCTCTGATTCCCCACACATTTAGAATCAACATCACGCGTTTAGAGTATTTGGCTGCTATAATTCTCCACACGGTGATAAGCCACTTCGTTGAGCTATCATTTGTGATAGCCACGTCACTTCTGAAAAAGTTGCATTGCTCAGTGAGCATTAACTGGTTAAAGAAAAATAATAGTTGACTAGTTTTTCTGCAGTTTTGGTGATACCCAGTGAGTGTATAAACAATTTTAAGTGTTCCCAATCGTGACCCGAGCCCTCTTGTGAATTTGACCATCCTCGCGGTCCAATTCTGGAGTGTTTCTGGGCCCACAGTAGGAAATTACACATTTCTCTAACCGATGATCTCCATATCAATACAACAACGTGTTGACTTGCTAATGAGTGGTACCCGTTTAACTTATACAGGCAAGATCAAGGCCTTTTCTAGGCCATATTTCCCATCCAGCGGTGCAGCCATATAAGGTGTCATCCATTTTACCAACCCCGCATGGATGACCGATGATCACGATCATGATGATGATTCTTATTTTCATAAGCCAGATACTAGACCGATTAAACTGTTCCCGTCGTCATATACGCACGGGACATCATGATCACTTTCTTTTTTATAGCTTTGTTTTTTTAGGACGTTTTTTTTTGCCAGGTTCTGTCTTTTCCTTGGAGCAGCAGCAGTAGCAGCCGGCAGAACACGAGAATAACCTCCCGTTGACCATCGTGACTGGGCATCCGTGGTCCGGTGGTGGCGTTGAACATCCTCGAAAGCGCGGCGGCTTTCGAACGAATGCCCTCTCGTCCAACGACATCTGCAAACGCGGTCACACTTCTTGAATAAAAGCTCAATGTTGTTGGCCGAAATGCGTTGTCGTTTTATTGTTGATCGTTCGTTGCTCTTCGTGCGCATCCCAAGACCTGCGTCGATTCTTTTCATTCCGATGTTCCGTCCGCAGTGAACGCGCGCGATTGCCACTATCAACACCTCGCGAAAAGTAATCCGCGAGCGAAGATGCCGCTGGCATTTTCCGCCAGTGGCGCCGACCGTGCCGACGTGAAAGTTCAAGCCGACATTTGTGATTTATTTTAATTTAACGTCGTAGCGCCGACTTGCGTGGCGAAGGCAGGCGGATAGGGGGAACGTTTGAGAGCGAGGGCCGCGGTAATGGAGCCGTCAACGCCCGTTGCCCGAGCGCTCCCATTCCGCTTCGTTTTTGAGAGTGATCGGCCATCCAGAACGTCGCCGTCGCAAAGTGAGCGCGGCGCGGCGCTCCTCCGCAGCGTAAAGGCCGCGTTCAAAAGAATTTCAAATTTCCTTCCGTTGTCAGAACCTTAAAGAGGAGATAATGTTCAAAGGTGCTTTTGAGGTGTGCGGCACACGAGCAAGGCAGCCTTTTACACCGGGAAACGGGGGGAGAGGGAGGGGAGGTAGAAAAAAAGCTTTTCGTGCGGGCATCAGATTCTTTTTTTTTGCAGGCCGCGACAGGAAAATGTAATCGGAGGAAGCCACCTACGAATTTGGTGGAGGTTTGCCCATCGAGTCTCGCTTCTGCGGCACGGTCGCACGCGTCGATGCCGCGTCGCGCTAAAGCTCCCCGCGCATTTTGCATCGTTTCAAAAAACTCCACTGCAGGCGGATTGTGCGTGAGCCCGTGGCCCACTTGGCCGGGACCTGCTGGGATTTGTGGTAGATTTTGTAGTGCGGGCGGGGATGTTGGGTTCGTGTTGTGGTCCTGCCTCGACTCCTGTTCCTGCCATCCGTTGTGTTGTGGTTGAGCTGTGGCTGGAGCGTTGCAGGTCACGGCGGCGAGAGGCCGGGCCCGTCTCGTCGGACAACCTGCCGCTGATAGTTTGCAGAAAACGCTCCGTGCGTTCTTACGATGGGCCCGGAGGAATTGAGTCGCTTGCCTCTTTGTGTTTTTTTGAGAGCGCGAGATCGTTGATCGAAGTTGATGATGGCACGAGTTGTCATTTAGCCGCGTGAAGACAGCTGCCACGTTCCACTCCACCGAGGGGTGGTGAAATTATGGCTTTTAGTCATTCCCCGAGAGAGATTTGGCCCCGTAGACTTTTCACGACCGACTCGAGCATTTTGTCGCAGTGCCGCCCTGAAGAAATTTCGCAACCCGATGAGCGGTGGCCTTGGCCGCGCCGTGATCCGGACCCGTCGACCTGACTTCGATCGCTGGCCGTGGCAAACACGAGAGAAGAATTTTTATCATCATCATCACCATAACTGGCCTTGCCGTCTCTCTCCTCTCCGTTCACCATCCCGGCAATGACCAGCGTGGCGGTGAAGTTTGGTAAACAAAACAAATCTCGTGTAAACAAAACAAAAGCCACGTGGAATGGTGGTTCAAGTTCAAGTTCATTTATTAGGTATAGCCCTGTGAGCCATTCGGCTCTTGAATCGGGTGCAACCGCAACAAACAAAAAACTAAAACATGAACAAGAAAACATCCTAAAGTGACTATCTGCAAACAGAAAATCCAAGAAAAGACAGCAAAATATTGCAGAAAAAAATCACCGTACACCAACCCTGTGCAAAAATCCCAGTGGGATGCCAGTCAAACAACAACCACAAGACAACTTAGATTAAGGACCTTGATCCGTTGGTGTATTGAGAATGCCTCGGATTGTATTGATTGCAATGAACGTAAAACAAAGTCACGTTACATTCCTGCCCGCGTGCGTGTCCGTGTGTGTATCCGCGTGTGATGTTGGCGGTGGGTTTTTGTGAGACTCCGGAGTGAGTTTGGCTCATACTCGGCGCTGGAGCGGCGGCGGATTTTCATAACTTTCATGGGAGATGTCTCTTATTAGCCCATTGTGCTTTGCAAGATGAAACGCGTTCGTCCGCGGTCGTGCGATGTTCTGCTAAAAGCCCACACGTCAACAAATATCAAAGCGCAAAAGCCTTTTGTGAGGTTATCCGTGGCCCTTTTATTCTTGAAGAGGTCAACATAATAATAAAAAAACGGGAAGTTTAACGATGCCGAAATTTAATTGGAGTAAAAATAAAAATACTATCATCTGTTTAAAGCCAGGACATTGAACTCCGTGTAATAGACGTGAAATGTTAATGGAGCAGAGGTGGCTATAACAACAATTCGTGCAACCGGAGCAATGCAATTCCCTCCCTTCAGCGGCCCCCTCCACGCTCTCGAGGTATCAGCCAGCACACGACTCTGCCCGATTCTCAACGGTAGCAGGAGCAGCAAAAGGCGATGGTGGCGATTATCTCATCTCGCGTGCGCCCTTCAAGTGCCCTCTCCTCCAGCAGCCGAAGCCTGTTGTCCAAGCCTCGCAGCCAGCCGAAGCGTCAGTTCGCCAACGTTGGCTCAAGCGAGCGCTGACTCCGCTGATGAACATCGAATGTCGAAAGCCGTCTTGACTTGTTTTGTTGTTGCTTGTACCGGAATGATGCACTCCCAGGGGGACGTGTGGCCGATGGGATGTAATTTTTTAATATATATAATAATACAAATTTGTAAGTGGACGGACATATGTGAAGTAGGCGTATTGGGTGTTTTTTAATATTTCATTATTTTATCTCCATATATAGAAAAGTCAAAGTTGTGATTGTGTCTGTTCAACATGTTTAGCGTACTTCCCGACATGCAACAAACTGCTAGTTTGATTCCCGCTCACGGCCACCACCGCTGACGATTATTTTAACCGGTCCTGGGCCTCCCCTAGGTCGACTCAGCCTCAAACGAGTAACTGCTGCGGTGTGTGAACATCGCCACTTGGGAGACAAAGGCGGCCGGGCGTGGTGGATCCAAGTCCCGGGCGAAGGCGGGTAGTACAGCTAGTATATAATAATAAAATCATAAAAATTTTACTTTTTACGCGGACTGCATAGATGTGAAAGAGGCGTATTGGGTTCTTTTTTTATTTCGACTTAGTGGGAGGTCGCTCCTTCTCTGCTGCCCCTCCCACTGTCTGGAACTCCCCCAGACATCCACGCTGCCCATTCCTTGGCCCTGTTCAAGTCCAAGCCCAAGACCTTCCGCTCCTCTGCTTGGGACAAAACTATACAGACGATAAATACGCCTCGTTTTTCCCCCTGATCACCATCTGCCATTGCTTTGTACTGCGACTCGAGATTTACAATCCGAATATGCCCATTTTAAACATAAGTTAATTAGAATCCATTAAGACCCACTTGCTTTGGATTTTGCCGTAATTTTTTATGCAAAAGTGAGAGGAGTGGCGGACACGCGGGCGAGCTCTTCTCCGCGTGACAGCGAGTGGCGTCTGGAATCGATCAGCGCGGCTGGTTGAAGTAAACTTCGAGAAGTCATCTTCCAGGTTAATTAGGTGCAGCAGCGGTAACACTTGTGCCTGGGTTCGACTCCCGACCCAGGCCTCTGCGTGTGTGGAGTTTGTTTTCCTCCGATGTCTTCCCGTAGCTAAGCAGCAACGAACAAGCACAACAACAACAATGCAACTGGCAGTGGTCAAAAAACCCATCAAAAATGCGGAAAAATTACACCAATTGTGGTTGCACATGGGAAGCATCTCCCGCTGCTGCACAAAAACAAACTCGGCAGGACCCCCTCCTGAACAAAGTCACACGACTCGGCGACCCTCTCCTGGGCAAAACAAACACGATCATCGGCACCGATCATCGGCACCGTTCCATCGCGAGGGATTTTATTTCGGACGAAAACAGCAACAACAAAATAATAGGCCTATCAATTCTAGATTTGAAGCTTTCGTGACTGCAAGGATTCATACTCTTAGTTCTTTCGGTAAAGTCACCATGTAGGTAAAAATGAAATAAAAATTAATAAAAATAAAACAATAAAAAATCACGACGTTTCGGAGGCAACACAAGTCTCCGTCATCAGGTGGGACCGTCACAGCCAGATTTGCTGCATCAAGTGAGGCAAGGATTCAAGATGTAAGCCCTTAATAAGCCTATCATTTTGGGATTGCAATTTCTGAGGACTGAAAATGCGTTTTCAGGCCCCCTTGTAGGAAGAGACTGCGATGGAACGAGGGCTGCGTGGATTTTTGGTGGGAAACCAGTGCACAGCAAGGCCGCGGTAGAGATGCGTCAACGGTGCAGGTGAAATGCAAATGAGGATCGTGTGTTTATTGTCTCTCTCGCTCTCGCACTCTCGCGCGCGTTCGTTCTCCCGCGCCGATTCCCTCGTGAACATTCTAATGAGGCTACACAGCTGAGCACGCGGCGCACATCGTCGACACGCGCGCTCCATCGGAAGAAGGAGGGGGGGGCGGAGACACCGCGGAACACTCAGCAAGCCAAAACCACGCGCACCGTTTGTTTCATGGCCACGTTTATCGGTGCGCGCGCGTGCCCGTGCGTGCGCGTGCGTGCACGTGTGCGCACGCGTGCCCGTGTGCGCGTGCGTGCGCGTGCATGTGTGTGCGTGCGTGCGCGTGAGTCTTTATCCAGAGATTCTTGGCAAAGGGGTTCGCACCGCCGGATCATCGCTCGCGCGATTTAAATTGCGAATGCAAAGCAGCGAACGACGCAGGCGGCGGTTGATAGATCAGGTTGCACGCCAAACGTAAAAAAAATATATTGCACGATCCATTTTGTTCCCGTAACGCTGAAGTAACTGCATTAACTAGGTCAAGCTGTTCACAATGATTATTTATAGGGCATTATATATATTACATACACACAAAACAATATAAGCTCGTGCATATTTTTTTTCAAATTCCAGCCGTGGGATGAGTTTAAACGGGTAATTACGAAATGTGTTATATTTTGGCACACGTATACGAAACGTGAAAATGTATGCGACCCACATCGCGGGTCTCTTGTTATGTCAAAGTGTTCCGCTCGTTAGAATGCGCGCGGTTGGGCTGTGATCACATTCGTCGAGGTTCCGTCGTGGTTCCTGAGCCGGTGATGGTCGTGGTGGTGGTGATGGTCGTGGTGGTGGTGGTGATGGTCGTGGTGGTGGTGATGGTGGTGGCGTCTTCCACGTTCCCATAATAATAATAAGAATTCCATCTTGTAACGCGTGCCCCGCACATTATTTGCTCGCTTTAAAAAGAGAGGCAATCAGCCACGCGGCGAGAAATCGGCTCTGCCAACAATTTCCCGAGCTCCGCGGTCCTCTGTATATGTTGAAGCGTTACCGGCCAACTAATGAGCCACATGGCTCAGTGGGCACACGGTGTCCATGTGCGAGCGGCTGATACAAGTTCTGCTGAGAGCATCTTGGGTTGCAAACACAAGGTTCCAAAGATGTGACCAAGCTGCTCAAGCGTCGGCACTGCCAAAAACAACCCCCTGGGTTTGAACCCAGGGCAGTTTCCGCCACTGCCCGGCGATTAAACCGAGGCCTCAAACGTAGGAGAGGCGATTGTCTGAAGCAGCCTCGTCACCAATGAATGCATACGAAACAACAACAACAACATCTTGGTTCTTTCGGTAAAGTCACGTAGAATGGAAATAATAAAATAATAAAAAATATAAATAAAACATAATAAAATAATTCTCACGACGTTTCGGCCACAACGCAAGTAGCCGTCCTCAGGTGGAGAACAGGTCTGTCGAGGAGACAGAGTCTAAATGACAAGCCCCAGGCTTGGAGCGACAATTTTATTTTATTATTTCCATTCTACGTGACTTTACCGAAAGAACCAAGAAGATGAATCCCTGCAGTCACGAAAGCTTTAAATCGAAACAACAACAACAACAAAACCTCATAATCGTTGGCACTGTGGCGAATTGAGATGCAGGTCGCATTCATTCAGCTGCCACTGGATTGCAGGCTCAGCGTGCGAGGCGTTCACCAGTGGCAGCCACCCTCCTGCAGCCGCCGCGCCGCTCGCCGCTCGCCACAAATGAGCCACGGCACCTTGGGGGCTGCTGGTGTCGTCAATGAACACGAATCATCGTCACGCGAGCTCCGACGGTCATCCTCGCGGCACCAGCAGCAGCAGCAGCAGCAGCTGGGCACCGGACAAAGACGCCGCCGGTCACCGCAACCGCGCGCGCGCGTTTCCGATGCGCGGCCGTCTGGAACGTTCTTCCTACCGATATTAGCAGGCCACTGGAAGCTATGCACTTGGAAATTATCTAGATTGAAAACGCGTTTCTTACGAATTGCTTTTTGTGTTTAGTTTGTTGCGCTCCCCCCCCCCTCCACATCTCCCCACCCATCGGTTGGCTACGTACGGCGCGAAAGAAGTTCAGCATGCATACGAATGTAGGTCCTGTACTAGGCCCTCTTGTCTGTTCAGGCCGCATTAGACACGGGAGCAATGGGCACATTCTTCACGGGACAACTGTCGTCTCTGCCCCAGAGGAATTATTGGTTTCAGTTGACCGGCCCCGTCTGGGATTAATGAATCCGTGTGGGTTTGCACAATCCAGCAGACGTCTGTGCGACCTCTGGGATTGCGAGTGCGGCGTGATAACAACCATCATTACACGTGGGCTATATTTGGGCGTCTTGTCTGTTCCACACGAGTAACCCTGGCGGCCAGGACCTACGCAAGCATTTCGTTTTTTATTATTTGACCAGGTAAGGCCCCACTGAGTTGTCTCGCTCTGTATTCTGAAGCGACCTGGCCACCAGCAATGATAGCTCAACATAACAGCTTATCTTTCGATTTAGAGCTTTCGTGACTGCAGGGATTCATCTTCTTGGTTCTTTCGGTAAAGTCACGTAGAATGGAAATAATAAAATAATTCTCACGACGTTTCGGCCACAACGCAAGCAGCCGTCCTCAGGTGGAGGAATTCAGACTCTGTCTCCCCGACAGACCTGCTCTCCACCTGAGGACGGCTGCTTGCGTTGTGGCCGAAACGTCGTGAGAATTATTTTATTATGTTTTATTTCTATTATTTTATTATTTCCATTCTACGTGACTTTACCGAAAGAACCAAGAAGATAACAGCTTATCACCGTGTGGAAATGTATAGCGGCCACGTTACACTAAACGCGTGATGTTGATTCTAAATTGCGGAGGGAAACCCCGGAGGAGCTGAATACAATTCCACGCAACCACGGGGAGAGAGCGAACACACATACAGCAGACATCACGGATCGAAGCCACGACCTCTTGTATACCAGGCGAGGGAGTTAACATCTCCTAACCACCGCGATGATTATGAGAGAGAGAGAGACACCGCAAACTCTGAATATACAGCAGGCGTCAGGGTCGGGATCGAACCGACGACCTCCTGTATACCAGGCGAGGTAGTTAACATCTCCTAGCCACCTTGGGGGGGGGCGGGTGTTCTTAGTTGGCTATCGGAAATTCCACATTCCCGTGGAGGAGTGGCAGGGCATCGCTCAGAAGGAGGGACGCGCTGTCAACTTCTCCCCCCCCACCCCCCACACTCAGCCGTACTCATTCTATTGCTCCGGGAAGGCACGATGAGCCGACAGCCCGTCAACTCTGCAGGAAAAACAACAGTGGCCTCCCTGCATACCGGGCGAGGTAGTTAACATCTCACCACCGTGGCGCCCTTTGCCCCGATGAAGGCAGTTGTAGTGGCTTCTAGATTTGAAGCTTTCGTGACTGCAAGGATTCATACTCTTAGTTCTTTCGGTAAAGTCACGTAGGTAAAAAATTAAATTAAAATTAATAATTGTTTTATTTTTATTAATTTTAATTTCAATTTTTTACCTACGTGACTTTACCGAGAGAACTAAGAGTATAGTTGTAGTGGCGTTGGATCGTGCAGCGGGGGGGGAGGGGGGTCGAGGCGGCGAGGAGGAGGAGGAGACGAGCATTGGGATGAATGGGCACGGTCAGTGCCGCTTAATTGTCGCGTGACAGCGCTCCACGATGCCTCCCCTTACCCCCCCCCCTCCTCTAACGAGCGTGCGGCGGGCCCAACTTGCACAGGAAGGCTTCCAGAGCGCCGATGCACGCGCGTGTGTGTGTGTGTATGTGTGTGCGCGTGTGTGTGTGCGTGTGTGTGCGCGTGCGTGTGTGCGTGTGTGTGCGTGTGTGTGTGTGCGTGTGTGTGTGCGCGTGCGTGTGTGCGTGTGTATGTGTGCGTGTGTGTGCGTGTGCGTGTCTGTGTGTGTGTGCGTGTGTGCGTATCTGTGTGTGTGTGCGTGTGTGTGCGTGTGCGCATGTGCGCGTGTGTGTGCGTGTGTGTGTATGTATGCGCGCGTGTGTGTGGGTGCACGCCTGGCCACAGACTGTCCCTACAGGCTGTCCCTACAGTCTGTTAAGGCTATATGGGGGATCTTTGTTTTGTGTATGCGCGTGTGTGCGCGTGTGTGTGTATGTGTGTGCGCGCGTGTGTGTGTGCGTGTGTGTGTGCGTGCGTGTGTGTGCGTGTGTGCGCGTGTGTGTGTGCGATAGTGTGAGGAGCGGTAGTGTAGCGTTTAGCGCGCTGCGCTATGAACCCGGCGACACGGGTTCGATTCCCGCTCACGGCCAACACCAGTGACGATTATCTGAACCGGTCCTGGGCCTCCCCTAGGTCGACTCAGCCTCAAATGAGTACCTGGTGCGTTGTGTAAACATCACCACTAGGGAGACAAAGGCGGTCGGGCGTGGTGCTGGCCACCCACCCCCTCGTGTACCGTTGCGGCCTTCATAGGTGCTCGCTAACAGCACTTGCCCCTACAGTCTGTTAAGGCTATATGGGGGATCTTTATCTTTGTGTGTGTGTGTGTGCGCGCGCGCGCGCGTGTATGTGTGTGCGCGCGTGTTCACGGAGAGCGGTGGTGTAAGCGGTTAGCCTCGCTTGCGCTACGAACCCGGTGTCCCGAGTTCGATTCCCGCCCACTGCCAGCACCAGTTACACGATGATATAAACCGGTCCTGGGCCTCCCCTAGGTCGACTCAGCGTCAAATGTATGCCTTGTGGTGGTGTGTAAACATCGCCACTGGGGAGACAAAGGCGTTTGGGCATGGTGCTGGCCACTGGTGTTGGGAATCGAACTCACATACACACACACATACACACACACACAGACAAACACACACAGACAAAGACACAAACACACATAGACACACACACAAACAAAGACAAGACACACAGACACAACACACAGACACACAGACAAAGACACACACACAGCCAAAGACAAACCGCACAGACACACAGACAAAGACAGACAGACACACAGACACACAGAGATACACACACACACACGTGAAACAAGCGTTCAGCACATTCGAAATGTAATGTTTTGTTCCTAGCCTTTCGTTTGCCTGCGGTAAAAATAAATCACGTTCAAAAGCTGCCCGTGCGGTATTTGACAGCCGTGCAAATGTTGTGCTGTAAACTCTTTTAAAGCAGAGTTTGGTATTTAGCGCATATCAAGGTGTAAACAATGCTCATGGTTGTTTGTGTCCAACGATGTCTCATAATTGATGCGTTTTACATTCAGTCGACTCCTAGTGATGAAGATGGGATGTAGGAAACAACATCATCATTTCGATTTGAAGCTTTCGTGACTGCAGGAATTCGTCTTCTTGGTTCTTTCGGTAAAGTCACGTAGAAGGGAAGTAATAAAATAATAAAAATAAAACATAATAAAATAATGATTCAAAGCTTTCGTGACTGCAGGGATTCGTCTTCTTGGTTCTTTCGGTAAAGTCACGTAGAAGGGAAGTAATAAAATAATAAAAATAAAACATAATAAAATAATGATTTAAAGCTTTCGTGACTGCAGGGATTCGTCTTCTTGGTTCTTTCGGTAAAGTCACGTAGAAGGGAAGTAATAAAATAATAAAAATAAAACATAATAAAATAATGATTTAAAGCTTTCGTGAATGCAGGGATTCGTCTTCTTGGTTCTTTCGGTAAAGTCACGTAGAAGGGAAGTAATAAAATAATAAAAATAAAACATAATAAAATAATGATTTAAAGCTTTCGTGACTGCAGGGATTCGTCTTCTTGGTTCTTTCGGTAAAGTCACGTAGAAGGGAAGTAATAAAATAATAAAAATAAAACATAATAAAATAATGATTTAAAGCTTTCGTGACTGCAGGGATTCGTCTTCTTGGTTCTTTCGGTAAAGTCACGTAGAAGGGAAGTAATAAAATACTAAAAATAAAACAATTAAATTATTCTCACGACGTTTTGGCCACAACGCAAGCAGCCGTCCTCAGGTGAAAACCAGGTCTGTCGAGAACCAAGAAGAACATCATCGTTATTGTACGTGGAGGGGGACAGACATGGGAAGGTGGCGAGTTGTCCGCCTATTCGTGTCCGCTAACTTATATTCTCGGCAGCGACGTTAATGAGCATCATTTGCCGCGCGTCAAGTGGGACATGCGTCAATCTTAATTTTGGAGCTTTCGTGACTGCAGGAATTAGTCTTTGGTTCTTTCGGTAAAAAGATAAAATAATAAATTAAATAATAGCATACGACGTTTTGATTGCAACACAAGCAATCGTCATCAGGTATAAATGAAATAGCAACATAAAAATCTAACCAGAAAACTATAGACAGACATATAAACAGACAGATGTCACCAAGATACATAGAGAGAGAGCAACACAGGCACAGAGGGAGATCGTCTCTGTGGGGTGGCCTTAAATAGACAGAGGGGGGCGGAGGCAGAGAGAGGGAGGGGTTAGAGAATTTTTTTTTACATGTCAATGAGTACGAAGAACGCGTAGTAACATTAGGAGAGAGGGAGAAAGAACACACGAAATTAAATAACCTAGCAAAATATCGAAATGTTATGCGTCAACAATTGGTAACCCACATCTCACAGGAAATGTCTTCCGTGCGCCCAGTGGAGTAGTAGCTGCAGCATCACGCTCAGCAGGTGAGCCATCGGTCAGGTAGGGCCCCCCCCCCCCCCCCCGGTCTGAATGAAAAGTGCGTTCACCCCCAAAACGGCTTGCTCAGTTATTGTTCGTACATAAATGAAAGGCAATATTAGTCGTAATTGTAACTTGTCACTCGCTCCTGCGCAGCAATCCGCTCACTCTCGTGGAGAGACGGAGCAGCTCAGAGGCGCGAGGGAGAACCGCAGACGAGCGGGGAGGTGGCAGCCACGCGTGGTGAGCGGGTTGCCAACAATTGCCCAAGTTCTGCGGTCCTCTACATATTGAGTTTTTTTTTAAATCAGCCAATTAATGAGTGTTTTACATGTGGGAGGAAACCGTGTGTGTGTGTACGTGTGTGTACGTGTGTGTACGGGTGTACGTGTGTGTGTGTACGTGTGTGTACGTGTGTGTGTACGTGCGTACGTGTGTGTGTACGTGTGTGTGTACGTATGTACGTGTGTGTGTACGTGTGTGTGTGTACGTGTGTGTGTGTACGTGTGTGTGTGTGTGTACGTGTGTGTACGTGTGTGTGTGTACGTGTGTGTGTACGTGTGTGTTTATGTGTGTGTGTACGTGTGTGTGTACGTGTGTGTACGTGTGTGTGTACGTGTGTGTGTGTACGTGTGTGTGTGTACGTGTGTACGTGTGTGTGTGTACGTGTGTGTACGTGTGTGTGTACGTGCGTACGTGTGTGTGTACGTGTGTGTGTACGTATGCACGTGTGTGTGTACGTGTGTGTACGTGTGTGTGTGTACGTGTGTGTGTGTACGTGTGTGTGTGTGTACGTGTGTACGTGTGTGTGTGTGTGTACGTGTGTGTGTACGTGTGTGTTTGTGTGTGTGTACGTGTGTGTGTGTACGTGTGTGTACGTGTGTGTGTACGTGTGTGTGTGTGTACGTGTGTGTGTGTGTACGTGTGTGTGTGTACGTGTGTACGTGTGTGTGTACGTGTGTGTACGTGTGTGTGTACGTGCGTACGTGTGTGTGTACGTGTGTGTGTACGTATGTACGTGTGTGTGTACGTGTGTGTGTGTACGTGTGTGTGTGTGTACGTGTGTGTACGTGTGTACGTGTGTGTGTGTACGTGTGTGTGTACGTGTGTGTTTGTGTGTGTGTGTACGTGTGTGTGTGTACGTGTGTGTGTACGTGTGTGTGTGTACGTGTGTGTGTGTGTACGTACGTGTGTGTACGTGTGTGTACGTGTGTATACGCCACGTGGTGTCTAACCTCGGTTCGACATCGGAGACTCCGGAGTCAGAGGGGGCAACGCTCGATCCCTTCTCCCTGGCGAGCCAGGTTGTGGCTCCTTGGCACCCAGGGGAAGTGAGTTTCACGAGATCTGCGCGGTGATCCATCAACTCTCGCTGCTGCCTCCACGGTGCTGGGTTACAGGCAGCCACGTGCAGCAACGTAGCCACCACCACCACCACCACCCGGTTGTTGTTGTTGTTGTTTACAAAGGGGACTTTTCTCCACGTCGGTGGAGAGAGAGAGAGGGGGAGAGGGAGAGAGAATTGATAGCTTTCAAGATATCAATTCCGGTTCAGTGATTCTGCACCGCCTTCAACTTTTATGAACGAAATAATAAAGTTACTTTACTATGCAAGTTTCACATTTGTGTTTTAATATTTACGTGTTTTAAAAAAAAATGTTACGGCTCCTTTATAACAAACGCTACAGGCCCCGAACTAGTTTAATCCTTGCACTGATCACAAGGTCGTCATCAGCAACAACAACAGCAGCAGCACGCAAAGTCATGCTGAGAAGAAGTTGATGTCGAGATTGCCCGAACAAAAAACAAGCGTGCTGATGCAATTTGTCAGTGCCAGTCATGAGCGGGGTAATTAGTCTGATGGCTGTAACGGGTAGGGGGGGAGGGAGGGAATCTGAGAGGTCAAAGCTAAGAATGCCATGCTTAAGAGTTACATCGTCATCAATTATATAGGCAGTGGCAACCCGAAGATGTATTTTGAGTCTCGGCTGGATAATATATTTAGTAGCACGTCTTTTAAAAATTCCTCTGATGTTGAATAACATTTTAAATTGGCTTGAAAAAGCGAAGGAAACTCGCAGAAGTTTAAACATATTTCGGTTTTGCATGAGCATGTCAATGCCTAGATTTGAAGCTTTCGTGACTGCAAGGATTCATATTCTTAGTTTTTTTCGGTAAAGTCACGTAGGTAAAACATTTACTTGATACAGCTGTCGTGGCTGTGACGGTTCCACCTGAAGACGGAAGCTTGTGTTGCCTCCGAAACGTCGTGATTTTTATTTTATTTTACTTTTATTAATTGTAATGTTTTACCTACGTGACTTTACCGAAAAAACCTAAGAATACATGTCAATGCCATACAAGGCACTGACTCGCATTCGGGTTACAAGGCACGCCTTATCCACGGTGTAACCCCTATATGATAGTCCCCGTTATCTTCCGAGTCCTTTGAACAGGGTTTATAAAGATCACACGCAATGGGGCTACCTTTGTTGTTGACACGCCACGATGAATCCCCTTTGCGGGACTCAGCGGACCAGACCCGCCCCGGTTGGAATCAAGCACAAATTGCGTTTCTCTTCTTCTGCAACATTTACAAAATGAAAAAAGATATATATGTATATTTTAAAATATATATTCGAAAAAATGATTTATTTTTCTAATTTTTTTTTTGCATTTTTATTTTATTTACGGAGAAAGAGGCAGACAATCATAGGCACTTGAGTCGGGGTGGATGTGATGTGGTGGCTTGCTTCTCACGCTGTTGCTGCCTGCTGCTGCCTGCTGCCTGCTGCTGCTACCTTCTGCTGTTGCTTGCTGCTGCATGGTGCTGCCTGCTGCTGCTTACTGCCTGCTGCTGCTTGCTGCCTGCTGCTGCTTTCTGTCTGCTACCTGTTGCTACCTGTTGCTGCTTGCTGCCTGTTGCTTGCTGCCTGCTGCTGCTACGTTCTGCTGCTGCTTGCTGCCTGCTGTTACCTTCTGCTGCCTGCTGCTACTTGCTGCCTGCTGCTGCTACCTTCTGCTGCTGCTTGCTGTCTGCTGCTGCCTGCTGTTGCTTGCTGCCTGCTGCTACTTGCTCCCTGCTGCTACCTTCTGCTGCTGCTTGCTGCATGGTGCTGCCTGCTACCCGTTGCTGCTGTTGCTGCTGCTTTCTGTCTGCTGCAACCTTCTGCTGTTGCTTGCTGCCTGCTGCTACTGCTGCTACCCGTTGATGCCTGCTGCTGCTATCTGCCTGCTGCTTGCTGCTGTTGCTGCTGCTGCTACTTACCTGCTGCTGCTGCTGCTGAGAGTTTATCTCTCCGCAGCGGTTTGAGGTCGCCAGGAATTGAGGGCACTCTCGGAGCCCGGCACCAAAGTGGCGGGGACGGGAATTTATGCCGCACGGAGTCCCCAGCGATGTGTGTGCATGTGTGTGTGTGCATGTGTGTGTGTGCATGTGTGTGTGTACATGTGTGTGTGTGCATGTGTGTGTGTGCATGTGTGTGTGTGCATGTGTGTGTGTGCATGTGTGTGTGTGCGTGTGTGTGTGCGCATGTGTGTGTGTTCATGTGTGTGTGTGCATGTGTGTGTGCGCATGTGTGTGTGCGCATGTGTGTGTGCGCATGTGTGTGTGTACATGTGTGTGTGTGCATGTGTGTGTGTGCATGTGTGTGTGTGCATGTGTGTGTGTGCATGTGTGTGCGTCTCTGCGTGGCCGTGCGTCTGTGCGTGTGTGTACGTGCGTGTGTGCGCTTGTGTGTGTGTACGTGCGCCTGTGCTTATGTGTGTGGCCAACACCAGTGGTGACGATTATCAGAACCGGTCCTGGGCCTCCCCTAGGTTGACTCAGCCTCAAATGAGTACCTGGTGCGACGTGTAAACATCACCACTAGGGAGACAAAGGCGGCCGGGCGTGGTGTTGGCCACCCACCCCCTCGGGTGCCGTGCCGGCCTTCATAGGTGCTGCTCGCTAACAGCACTTCTAAAGCGCCTTTCAGCCGGAGGTGACGCGACATTGTATAATAAAGAAACACGCGCAGGCTGACACCAATAAAAAATCCACCCCCCCCCCCCCAAAACTAACTATTAAAGCAATACTAACAAAGCCCTTGTATGTGCTGAACTTATTTCGCACCACGTGACGCTGTCGACCGTGCTACTGTCTCCCCAGTGGCGATGTTTTACACACCGCACCAGGTTCTCATTTTAGGCTCAGTCGACCTAGGGGAGGCCCAGGGCCGGTGTTGGCCGTGAGCGGGAATCGAACTCGGGTGGCCGGGCTCGTAGCGCAGCGTAGCGCTAACCGCTCCACCACCGCTCCCTACACCACCCACATTTGGACCTTGGACTACTCTTGCGAAAGACGTCACTGGATCTTTAAAGTCCACCGTGAACCAGAATGGACCCGCAGCAATGACCAGGGTGGCCTGCCGGATCCGAGCCGTGGACCTCTGCACCGACCAGCGAGCGCAGTGCCCCCGCTCGGCCACTTCGTCGTGAGACTAATCCCAAGCGGCACAGCGGCGAGACGGGGGCCACAGCGCAGACTGTGTCTGAGCCCTCGAGATCAATACAATTGACAACTAACCTATGTATCAATCTTGATTTGAAGCTTTCGTGACTGCAGGAATCCATACTCTTTGGTTCTTTCGGTAAAGTCACGTGGGTAGAAACGTCGAGACGAGATGTCAGGCGCGTTGGGTCGCCGAGGCATTTAAGCAAGCGCCATACGAATTCAAATATGAATATTCGCTTCCATTTTATTCCTGCAAGAGGTCACATTTCCTCTCCGGTCATTTGCTGGAGGTCAGCAATGTATCGCTCTCTGGAGCGACCGACCGACCGACCGACCCCGGCCACGGCAATGTGGAGTTTCCCCCGATGGCCCCCCAAATGAGTCGCGAATTACCGTCATCCCCTCGGTGGCTCGTGGGAGAAGAGAGAGCCCCCCCAGAGCGACTTTGCTACCAGACATCGACTTCGCTATCCGACAAGGCGGCTTGGCTCGTACACATCTAAGCACCACCCCCCCTGCCCCCCCCCCCTGACCCCCCCCCCCCCGGTGGTGAGTGACACACTCGGAGCTAATCCCAGCGGATTGGCGTGGGGATAATCATCGCAGGTGCCTCGACCTCAAGTGTCAGCAGACTCGATCCCGCCGCCTTGGGAGACGTTGACTCTGCTCCCGATGCCGCAGCGCACTGAACCGAATCTCTTCAATCCCCACTCGTGCGTCTAAGCCCGGCTCACTCGGATTGCGACTCCTCGTACACATCTACTCGCGACTCGGCAAAGTGCGGAACGGTGGCGTGCGCGCTGCTCATCTCCCGATCGCTTGTGAATGCACCGAGCCAGAGATGGAAAAGTCCATCATTGCCGCGGTAGAGACGATCGCCAACCTCGCGCCCGCGGTAAGCCACGCGCGGCTCATTTGGTCACTTGGCTATTGGTTACCCGAGCGACGCAAAACATGGGTTTGGCCCATTAGCCTCCGCGGAGAGATTGGTTGGGGTTCAACACGGAGACTTTAGCCCCCTCCCTCTACCCACCACGAAATGTAAAAAATTAACCCGTAGAAACAAATGTTTTTCACCTATAAATCCTTTATATGCGTGGCATCGGTTTTATTTTATTATTCATTTCTGTTTTTCTTGAGTAAGAGTTTCATTTTTATCACATTGATATTTAAAATAAAATCTGAAAATGTTTTTCCCTAAAAAGTGGAACATTTTTTTAAAAAATTTTCACGAAAATAAATTGTCACGCACAACGAGTCTGTGTGCAAAATGTCAGCTCGATTGGATCACGGGAAGTGGGTTAAAAAACGACCGAAAGATTTGCACGGTCGTAAACGCGCAAGCAAGCAAGCAAGTGAACTTAATATAAAGGATTTTAAAAAAAGCCAACTAATTTGGCGTCACTTCAAAGCAGTGCCCGGGCCTGTCTAACTAACCGTGGCGCATGACTAATGCCGGTCACGGTAGCCTGCTCGAGACGTCGCCGCCGCCGCCGCTCACGAGAAGAAATCCTCCGGGGGTGTTGGAAACATCACCGCCGCCGCAGGCTCCGTTCCGGTGGCGCACCGTTCAAGTGAGACGGATGCCCTGCGGGCCGCGAGAGAGTGAGAGAGCGGCGAGAGAACGCTTCACGAATCCGCGTGTCATCCTTTCGCGGAGAGACTGAGAGAGCGAGAGAGAGTAAGAGAGTGAGACTTTTTGACTTTCAAACAACCTTTATTGCCGCCAGCAGCAACAGCACTGGAGGCGATTCCGATACGAAATACACAAAGTCACCAGCAACACAAATAACAAACATTGTACATCCACGCGCTGTGGCGCTAAATGCGCCGCGCACAACACGAAATTAAAGTCACGTGGTGGTGGTGGTGGTCATCGCGCACGCCACGGTGACGAGCGAGCGCTTCAGAAGGTGAACACGAGGGTGCCGTCCACGCTGGTACAGAGAGGGGCTTGTCCGGCTCCCCAGCGTTCGAAGAAGATGCACACATCACCGGCATGTGTGTGGTACACGTGCTCCAGCCGGAGCCACGCTTTAAGCAGGCCCCTGAACACTGGAAGCTCCACAGAGCAGCCGTCGGTGTCACCCTCCAGTATCTTTCTCCTCGCTCTGTACACCGCCATCTTCGCCTGAGCACAGGCGAAGTTGGCGAGATCATGGCACTTGTTAGCCAGGTAAGGCACCACCCCATATACGAAGCTGCTGTTGTAGAAGGGTACCCCCACTTTGCTGAAGATGTCCCCCAAAAGGCGGAATATTGTTTTTAGCCGTTGTATTGGTGGGACAGATCTTCTCTGGCACCGCAGGAAATGCACAAGTCTGTTACCCCTGGCGAGATTCGGCTGAGCCACACGGCCGATGGCAACGTGCAGTGTGCCAACCTCCACTGGAGGTCACCGCAGCGTTTGGCTACAGGGGGAGACTTGTACATTTGTTTCCATTGAGGGGCGGCCGCAATGAGGGCGAGAGAGAGTAAGAGAGTGAGCGAGTGGGGAGGGGATTACATAAAGCAAAGATAAAAAAAAATACAAAATGATGAACAAAGCAAAGTGCCGACTACACCGAGCATCTTCTTATTTCCACTGATCGTAAAAAAGAGTGAGAGAGAGAGCGAGAGAGTGAGCGAGAGAGAGCATCTTTTTGAAATCCCGTTTTGGGGGGGCGAAGTGGTGGGAGGGGGGCGAGTTGATGGGGGTGATGGTGGGTGGGGCGGCGAGGTGGGGGTGGGGAGTAAGGTGGGGGGGGCGAGGTGAAGTGGGGGGCGAGGCGGTGGTGGGGAGGAGGCGTGAACGGCGAGGGATGCGTTTCTATTCCCGGCTCCTGGACAATCTCTCCGTCTGCGTGAGCGGAAGAGACGGATCCCTACCGCCAACTCAATTCACCGTGCGATCATTGCTAATGTGGATAATTATCAGCTGGGTAAGTGTCCTGCGTTACCAGCAAATGACAGAATTTCCGTTGCTCTCCCTCGTTTTGGACAGATTAGCAATTTGCTATTCCTCATTTAGTTTTTAATGTTTTACCAGGTAAGGCCCGCTGAGCGAAACGTCTCTCTTTCAGAGGCGACCTGGCCACGCACGATAGCTCAACGAAGTGGCTTGTCACCGTGTGGAAATTTATAGCAGCCCAAAATACTCTGAACGCGTGTTGCTAAATGTGAAGGGGAGGAACCTGGAGAAAAATGCAACACCGCAAACTCCAAATATACAGCAGCAGGCGTCAGGGTCGGGATCGAACCCACTACCTCCTGTACACCAGGCGAGGTAGTTAACATCTCCTAGCCACCGTGATGATGATGAGAGAGAGACGCAAACTCCAAATATACAGCAGGCGTCAGGGTCGGGATCGAACCCACTTCCTCCTGTACACCAGGCGAGGTAGTTAACATCTCCTAGCCACCGTGATGATGATGAGAGAGAGACGCAAACTCCAAATATACAGCAGGCGTCAGGGTCGGGATCGAACCCACTTCCTCCTGTACACCAGGCGAGGTAGTTAACATCTCCTAGCCACCGTGATGATGATGAGAGAGAGAGACGCAAACTCTAAATATACAGCAGGCGTCAGGGTTTGGATCGAACCCACGACCTCCTGTACACCAGGCGAGGAAGTTAACATCTCCTAGCCACCGTGATGATGATGAGAGAGAGAGACGCAAAGGGGATGTTAACTACCTCGCCTGATGTGCAGGAAGTCATGGGTTCGATCCCGACCCTGACGATGCCTGCTGTATTTGTGGAGTTTGCGTGTCTCTCTCTCTCTCATCATCATCATCATCACGGTGGCTAGGGGATGTTAACTTCCTCGCCTGATGTGCAGGAAGTCATGGGTTCGATCCCGACCCTGACGCCGCCTGCTGTATATGTGGAGTTTGCGTGTCTCTCTCTCTCTCATCATCATCATCACGGTGGCTAAGGGATGTTAACTACTTCGCCTGATGTGCAGGAAGTCATGGGTTCGATCCCGACCCTGACGATGCCTGCTGTATATTTGGAGTTTGCGTGTCTCTCTTTCTCTCTCATCATCATCATCATCACGGTGGCTAGGGGATGTTAACTACCTCGCCTGATGTGCAGCAAGTCATGGGTTCGATCCCGACCCTGACGCCTGTTGTATATTTGGAGTTTGCGGTGTCTCTCTCCCCGTGGTCGTGTGGAGTTTTCTCCGGTTCCTCCGGCGGTTTCCCCTCCACATTTAGAATCGACATCACGCGTTTAGAGAATGTTGCTGCTTTAGATTTCCACACGACGATAAGCCACTTCGTTGAGCTATCATTTGTGGCCAGGTCGCTTCTGAAAAAGAGCTGTGTAGGTCAGTGGGCCTTACCTGGTAAAACTAAAATAATCACACTCACGCACTCACACTCGCTCACTCACCCTCGCTCACTCACTTGCTCACTAACTCACTCTGCAGAACAGGACGAGAGCGTACAAACTCCACTCACTCACTCACTCACCCTCGCTCACCCTCGCTCACTCACTCACCCTCGCTCACTCACCCTCGCTCACCCTCGCTCACTCACTCACCCTCGCTCACTCACCCTCGCTCACCCTCGCTCACTCACTCGCTCACTCACTCACTCTGCAGAACAGGGAAGACCGTACAAACGCCACTCACTCACCCTCGCTCACCCTCGCTCACTCACTCACTCACCCTCGCTCACCCTCACTCACTCACCCTCGCTCACCCTCGCTCACTCACTCACTCACCCTCGCTCACCCTCACTCACTCACTCACCCTCGCTCACCCTCGCTCACTCTCACTCTGCAGAACAGGACGAGAGCGTGCAAACGCCACTCACTCACTCACTCACCCTCACTCACCCTCGCTCACTCTCACTCACTCACTCTCACTCACTCACTCACTCACCCACTCACTCACCCTCGCTCACTCACTCTGCCGAACAGGACGATACCGTACGAACGCCACTCACTCACTCACTCACCCTCACTCACTCACTCACCCTCATTTACTCACTCACCTTCCCTCACTCACTCGCTCACCCTCGCTCACTCGCTCTGCAGAACAGGACGAGACCGTACGAACGCCACAAAGAATTGCGCTCGACTCAGGAGTGTGAGCCCAGCCCCTTCTGGCTGTGAGCGGCGAGCGTGACCACTGCGTCACCCTGCTGCCGAATCTGCCGTTCGTGTTCTCTAATCGCATTGCCCCGCGCACCATCTGGAGATGCTTTGCAGTGCGCAGACGGAAACCCAGATGGTGGGGAGGCTGTCAGGACGGATCTTGGGGAGGTCTCCGCGTGTCTTCTGCCGCGGCAGCTGTAGAGATCTGGCGGATGATGGGAAGGAGGCACAGGGGTAGCGAGACGCTTGCGGTGGTCTGGGGGGGGGGGGGGGGTTATCGACGGCGTTGTCCACGATCTGCTAACAAACGAGCATCGTTTTTATTTTATTACGAAGTCAACGGTGGCCGTCCAAGGGAGAGATTGGCTCCCTGCCCACGGGGGTGTGCGCGGTGTCCACGGGGTCTGGTCCGGTTGACCTAAAAATACGGTTGAGCATACCCCAAGTTAACGGGCGAATGGGCCGAAACGTCGAACGTTGGACGCGTTACACGTGCACACCTACAGCCGACCCACCCCCCTTCTCCACCTTGTCAATCCACTGCTGGATGAGGGTCTCCCCCACGCGCTGCGCAGGCCACTGAGGTCGCTTAGTTACTCTTCACCACGCCGCGGCAGCGTGGCGAAGAGTTGGGAGCATCGCACGGGAGCGCGGTGCAGTACAACAATAATTGATGATTCTGCAGAACTGCCGGCAAACGCAGCTCCGCAGCAGCCCGAGACAACCCGTGCCACGCACGGCGGTCGCCCATCCAAGCACTGTCCAGGCTCAAGTGCTGCTTAGCTACCATCCCACACCCCCACCCACCCTGGTATCCACCGAGGTTCATGCGCAACGCGCGTGCTTTGCTCAGAGGCGTCCGGAGGCTTTCGGGCTCTCAAGTCGAGGCATTCGCAGAGCGAGGGCCACTGTGGCTTTGGGCACGCGTATCCGCAGCGTCGCTTTCTGTCAACAACAACAACAGCAGCAGCAGCAGTGGCCTCCGAGCAAACGAGAGACTTGGCAGCTTTGGCCCCTGCATCACCGCACACCGCGTGATTCTTCGCGTTGCACGGTCGCGTAACGACCCGGCGACGTCTTGGGGCAGAGCAGTTTGTTTAAACATTTATACGTAAAAGCAAAAAAAAAATAATGCATCGTGCGTTAATATTCTTTGGGTCTTTCGGAAAAGTCACGCAGATAGGTTGAAAGAAAATAACCAAAAAAACGACGACGTTTCGATCGCAACACTAGCGGCCGTCATCAGGAAAAGGCCCCCCAATTTTCTGCGACGCTCTCTGAAGGTGTCCCGACGGCCCCTCTTTGTGGGGAGCTCCCCCCCCCCCCCCAGTGGCGATGCTGGTCTCTGCGGCGAGCGACGGTGATAGACGATCCTGCCTGGCTCCTCCGTGCCGAGACGCCCACAGCGTAATTGGTGCGTAAATTATTAAACGAACCCCAAAACAAAAACAACAACAGCAACATTTCAAATGTAGCAGATGATGCGATTTCAGACGACAGAAACCCCTGGCTTTGCGACATCGTTGAGGGGGCCATCCGCATCGATGTCAACGCCCCTGACGAGACCTCGACTCGTGCTCAGGAGGGATAAGGTAAAGACAAAGATCCCCCGTGTAGCCTTAACAGACTGCAGGGGCAAATGCTGTTAGCGAGCACCTATGAAGGCCGGCACGGTGCAGAGGGGGTGGGTGGCCAACAACACGCCCGGCCGCTTTTGTCTCCTCAGTGGCGATGTTTACGCATCGCACCAGGTACAAATTTGAGGCTGAGTCGACCTAGGGGAGGCACAGGGCCGGTTCAGATAATCGCCACTGGTGTTGGCCGTGAGCGCGAATGGAACCCGGGTCGCCAGGTTCTTAGCGCAGCGCGATAACCGCTACACTACCGCTCCCCATAGGCCACACACACACAGTCACACACACACACAATCACACACACACATTCACACACACACAGACACACAGAGTCACACACACAAAGTCACACACACACAGTCACACACACACACACAGTCACACACACACAGTCACACACACACACAGTCACACACACACACAGTCACACACACACACAGTCACACACACACATTCACACACACACAGACACACAGAGTCACACACACACAGTCACACACACAAGCAACAACAACAACATCAGCAAGGTTGTTAGAGCCTGCTGTGGGGCTACGGTGACCGAGGTGGTCGTGGCTTTTTGCTCGAGGCGGCCCTCGTCCCCGTGATGCAGTCGCTCGAGAGTAATTAATTCCCTGCCCTGAGTCATTCATTCACTGAGAGTCATTCATTCACTGAGTCATTCATTCCCTGCTCTGAGAGTCATTCATTCACTGCTCCCCATGACCGTTCTTGACTCATCCCGCGTGGCGATGTGACCGCGACAGCGTGGGGGCTTGTATTTGTACTCTTGTCTGTTCGTATTCTTGTTGTTAATGTCGTTATTACGCGCTGTGGCGATACGCGTTTAGAGCGGGCGTGCAAGCACACAGGCGTATTAAACTTCAGTTTTCATTCGCGGGCACAACGAGTTGTGGAACCTTTAGGCGACCCAGTGAACTCTCCGCGGTCAAAATGCAAAAACGAGTGAGCCGTTCATTCGTCTGCGGCTGGGTGGTCTCCTCAGAATCACGTGGGTAGAGACATCGCGGCTGTCGCTAAACAATACTCGTGTTGTACACTCGCTCTTGATCACTTGTAGTCTCTTCTAATTCCTCTGCGCGATATCGTCAGCGGCGTGGAGGGGAGGGGGGAGAAGGGGAAAGGGGGAGGGGAGGGGAGATGAGGGGGGGGAGATGGGGGGGGGGAGATGAGGGGAGGGTGGGAGAGGATGGGAGGGAGGAGGGGACGGGAAAGGGGGGGAGATGAGGGGAGAGGAGGGAGGGGAGGGGAGATGAGCGGAGGGGGGGAATGAGGGGAGGGAGAGGAGGGGGGGGGGGGTCGCTACGGTCACGTTGAGCCCCCTCAGTCAGTTCCACTCCAGCCGGAGACGTTGGGGTGGAACCCGTACGATCATCAGCAGCATCATCAGCAGCAGCAGCATCATCAGCATCATCATCAGCAGCAGCAGCAGCATCATCATCAGCATCATCATCATCATCAGCAGCAGCATCAGCATCATCATCAGCAGCAGCATCATCAGCATCATCATCAGCATCATCAGCAGCCCCCCCCTCCTCCCTCCCGTGACCGCCGTTCTCTCTCGAGACACCGACGGGCGATCTCACCCACCGCATCCGCCCCTCCGACAGAAACCTGGACAAGATCAATCATCTTCGCGTCGTTGTGGAGGGTATCAGTAGCTGTGAGGACAAATGAATAAAGCGGATGACGCTTCTCTTTTTTTTTCAATCACGTAACTGTCTCGCCGATGTTAAACATCGTGGTGAGAATTGTATTTTATTGCTTTATTTTTATTATTTCATTATTTCCCTTCTACGTGACTTTACCGAAAGAACCAAGAAGATGAATCCCTGCAGTCACGAAAGCTTTAAATCGAAATTCATTGTAAAGGTGTTTTATTGTTGTTGTTGTACAAATCCCATCGGCCACACGGCCCTCGAGGGGGGGTGCATATTAATTCCAGCAGCATTGGTTCAAGTATGACAAAATAATAAAAATTATAATAAGTGTTTTATTTTAATTAGCGCGCGCTCATAAGGCAGATGCTCTTCGTTAATGTTTTAAGTGCCTCGCAGGCTGAAAACACAAGACTAGGGGTTTTTACCCCTTTCTGGCAATGAAATAGGAGTTGTGTCAGGGTGTTCAGACACCAAATATAAACATTCTGCAAGGAATAAAATCTGCATTGTAATTGCAGTGAACACACAAACAAACACGCTCTGGTAATCGATGGCATTGTCTTTGAAACTGATTGGCCTACACCAGAGACATCCTTTTTTAGGGTCCAGTCTCACCACCAGTGTCACACCAAAAACAACCCCAAAAGAAAAACAGTACAAGGGCAATGCACGCATCAGGGCATTTATGGCTCGGAGTTAGAAGCTATACGATGGGACCTTTTTGTCTCCAAGTATCAAAGGATATAAAATAAGTACGCCTTTTGGCGTCATCTGGTCCAACACCAATGGAGACTAGGCTTTAAGAAGAGCTGTTTCGGGTGTGGACCAATCAACTTCAAGGACAGTGCATATCATTATCATTATCAGAGTTGTTTCTTTTTATTTGCATTTTGACTGCTTGTGTTGTGGTTATTGCAAACATGATTCCTTGTATAAAGGTGTCAGTTTTTGTACCAGTTGAAAGGGTAAAAACCTATTACTATATTTTGCCACTGGTAAAGGAGGTCTCATAGTATAAGAATAGCTGTTAGCCTTTCTGGCAATGAAACAGGAGTTGTGTGAAGATGTTCCAACACCAAATAGAAACCTTTTTGCAAGGGATCAAGTCCCCGCGTTAATCACATGCGGGACTGGTGGCGAACATCCAAACTTAAAACACGCTCTGGTAATAGATGGCGTTGTCTTTGAAACTGATTGTCCTACGCCAGAGACGGCAACCTTCTTTAGGGCCCAGTCTCAACCGGTGCTAGACCAGAGGACGACACCGAAATGGGAGCAGCACAAGCACAATGCCACTACCAGGGCTTTTATAGCTCGGGGTGAACAGCTACAGCAGCTTTCCATTTCTATTTGGCGTTTGGACATCTTGACACCTCCCGTGTTATTGCCAAATAGGGTAAAACCAATTCTCATTCCTTTTTCATCCTTTGATACTGGCAGAAAATGTTAAATTTTGTAAGCACCGGTTCAACAACAACCACAACAACCACAAGAAGAAGAAGAAGAAAAGACAACAGCGGTGTTTGTATCCATTGTGGCAGGGTGGCAAATTGACAGGGTGCTCAATTCACGGCGATTACTGAAAACTCTTGAGCCATTCGTCACTTGAGTGAAGCGCCAACGCCAATATTCATGGACATAACAGTCGGCAGCAGGGCAACCCCCCCCCCCCCCCCCCACAGTGAATCATTCAAGCCAGAGTCGCCTGGTTAAATACGAGCCAAGCAAGCTGCTGCGGTTACACAAATGCTGCTTCTTGCGTGGTGCTTAGTGAATAGCGGCTGAGAGATGATCCCGGTCGAGCGGTGCTTCCCACAGGCTTTGCGAGGGTTTCCGCAGTCGCATTGCGGGCGACCTTCGATTGTCCACCTTCGATTGTCCACCTGTGAAGGTGGTGGCTGGACGTGGCGCGATGGGGGTAGTGCGGATTTCGGTTGCGTTGTGCTCCGGCGTTTTGGCACCAGTCACGGCATTGATCGGATCAATTAATGACCTTCCCCGTGCCGACAACATTGTCGGCTCTTCCTAAATCTTGACTGTCAACTGTTCAAAGTGTACAGATGAACAGGTGTGGGTTAATTTATTTGGTTTCAACATTTAATCTATCGGCGTTGTGCGTGAGTAATGCGTCCCACTTGGCGTTTTCGATCAAGCCATCGGCGAATGTCCAAATGAACTACGCGTTGCCATTCCGTGTATCTCACAACGAATAAAATACAATAACGAATAACCAAATGCGGGAACGTGGCTTTATCCAATTGCTGAAAGGAACTGTTAAGCGACGTGAAAGTTTACTCTCCCCCTGGAGAGACTGTTATTGAAACAAAGCAAAAACTGTCAACACAATTCAAGCATAATATAGGTTTTTGGGTCAGATCGCGTTATTTATAAATGTGTCGTAACCCTCCACCACCCGACACGGCCAAACAGTAAAAAATGTGTCACGTTTTCAAAGGACAAATTTATTGACTTCTTTAGCAAACGACATCATTGATGCGATCTCAATCATAAAGGGATTTTATTTAGCTTCCGATCGAGTCACGGATGAATCATTCGCACGGCTCGGTCCGTCGATGAGGTGCCGCTCGTCACGTCAACGCGAAGACGGCGGTCTTGTCCCCCCTGCTCTCATCTTGAAGCCGAAAGCGCCGGATTTTTTTCTTGCCACGATTGCCCCTTGCTGGCACGGCCTCCTCAGCCTGCTTGCTTACACAAAGGATGCGGTGGGAAGTCGTTCGAGACTAAGGTGAGTCATCGATTGTTTCAGTAGGTGAGCCAGAACTAAGACGCTTCCGTTGATGATGATGATGGATAGGTGGAAAAGCCAGAGCGAGGGATGTTACAGTGTTATTATGTTTTATTTTTATTATTTTATTATTTCCCTTCTACGTGACTTTACCGAAAGAACCAAGAAGATGAATCCCTGCAGTCGCGAAAGCTTTAAATCGAAAAATGGTACAGTGTGTTGTCTGTGTTGGTAGGGAGCGGTGGTGCGCTCCGAACCCGGCGACCCGAGTTCGATTCCCGCTCACGGCCAACACCGGTGACGATTATCTGAACCGGTCATGGGCCTCCCCTAAGGTCGACTAAGCCTCAAATGAGTACCTGGTGCGGTGTGTAAAGACAAATGACTGGGGAGACAAAGGCGGCCGGGCGTGGTGCTGGCCACCCGCCCCCTCGTGTGCCGTGCCATCCTTTATAGGTGCTGCTCGCCATCAACACTTGCCCCAACAGTCTGTTACAGGCTACAGCGGGTCGGGTGGGTGGGTGGTGGACATTTGCCTGCGTGTGTTCACGTGTTCCTTACCGTCAGTGCAAATTGACAACAAACATCGTTCAGCCTCGCGGAGAGACGCGGGCACGACTTGGCGTTCGTGGCAGACGCAGCGGGAGAATTGGCACTCGCATCAAATGAAGGAAAACTGCTGGGGGGGGAGGGGAGGAGGGGGGGTCCGGCCGGACGCAATGGCACCGTTGCAAATGCCCAGCTGGCGACCCAGCGAAAGGGCCACGGGGGGTAATTTCGGAGAGGGACGCGATGTGACGGACGCCGCACGTGTGGACATTCATGTCAGCTCAGGTTTGGTGCTGTGGATTTACTCTCCAACACACCGGTGCGCTGTACTACAGCACTTGCCCCAACATCATGTTAAGGTTATACGGGTGATCTTTGTCTTTGTCTGTGTGTGTGTAGAGAATTACAACTGCAGTGAGTGCAGATTTCCAAGGCGGTTGCTGCACTAAATTCACGATCTTGCCCCAGGGGCTATAACCCTATCCACACAGTAATCTGAATCTGTCTCAGTGGGACCTAAATTAAAACCAACACACGCAAAATGCCATCCCACCAGCACACGCGCGCGCCAACAGGCCACCATACGAAGCGTGCTAATGACAGCATTGATTAAATCAGTTCATGAAGCCTATCCACTGGCTAAACGGTTATAATTACTATGCTATTAAAAGGACACATTAAAGGCCAATAAGATATTGCATAACGAATATAAAAACGGAACTCAACGGAGACGATTAATTTGGAAATAATTGTTTACTTGTGTTGGGAATGCCCCCAATGTATGCATTGCGGAATCTTCGAACGCGCGTCAAAGGGGTGATGATGTATGGTAGTTGCTGGTGGCGTTCGCTCGAGAGAATTGTTTATATCGACGTGACTTTACCGAAAGAACCATATAATACTTGCCAATATAATTGCATTAAGAAAGTCCCCCCCCCATAAGCCAGAATGATTTGCTGCGGGTACATTGGCATGGAGTAGAACCCCTCTAAACTAGCAACCCTGTTAACGACGCATCGCTTAACGGTGGGCCTCCATAGAGACCAATGTGTAGTGTATAGTGTAGTGTATAGTGTAGTGTATAGTGTAGTGTATAGTAGTGTAGTGTATAGTGTAGTGTATAGTGTAGTGTGTAGTGTAGTGTATAGTGTAGTGTATAGTAGTGTAGTGTATAGTGTAGTGTGTAGTGTAGTGTATAGTGTAGTGTATAGTAGTGTAGTGTATAGTGTAGTGTATAGTCTAGTGTATAGTGTTGTGTATAGTGTAATGTATAGTAGTGTAGTGTATAGTGTAGTGTATAGTGTAGTGTATAGTAGTGTATAGTGTAGTGTATAGTGTAGTGTATAGTAGTGTAGTGTATAGTGTAGTGTATAGTGTAGTGTATAGTAGTGTATAGTGTAGTGTATAGTGTAGTGTATAGTAGTGTAGTGTATAGTGTAGTGTATAGTGTAGTGTATAGTGTAGTGTATAGTGTAGTGTATAGTGTAGTGTATAGTAGTGTATAGTGTAGTGTATAGTGTAGTGTATAGTGTAGTGTATAGTGTAGTGTATAGTGTAGTGTATAGTAGTGTATAGTGTAGTGTATAGTGTAGTGTATAGTAGTGTAGTGTATAGTGTAGTGTATAGTGTAGTGTATAGTGTAGTGTATAGTGTAGTGTATAGTGTAGTGTATAGTAGTGTATAGTGTAGTGTAGTGTATAGTGTAGTGTATAGTAGTGTAGTGTATAGTAGTGTAGTGTATAGTGTAGTGTATAGTTGACGGGCCTCCATAGAGCCCAATGTGTTCGCTTATCGACCATTCCCCTGTTAACGACGCGCTGTTGTAGGTACAGTAAATAGTGATTAATGCATCGATTAACCATGTTTCTTTTAATATTATGTGTTTGTAATGTTGTTCTTCTTTATGTATTAATATGCATTGTTTAAATATGATCAAGTACGTTTTTTTGGGTTAAAAGGGGGGCAATTGTCGATGCTATTGGAACGGATTACGCCTTCAACGTGCATTTCCTATACTCGCTTAACGCGACCAAATCGCTTAACGACTGGTTTCGTGGGAACCAATTACCGTCGTTAGGTGGAGGAAGAGATTGTAAGCTACAAAGCCCCTCCCCCCCGGACCCCCCCGATGGGGAAGCTATTTTGCTGGCCACTCTCTGCCACTTACAAAGGGATCGGTCGGTCATCCCCCACCGTACAGAATTCTGACTCCCCCCACCCACCCATTCGTATTTTAACGATTCGTCTTTTTTTTTGCCACTTGTATATTTACCACCAAATCGCAGCCAATCCTCGGCACGTGCCACGAAAATCTTCCGGCGCCGTGAGAGGCAGCGGCGAGGGTTTTGGGTGAGTGACTCAATGCGCCCACATATTGGGTGAAACTCTAATTCCCTTAGGTGTACAGAAAACAACAACAACAAGTGGACTTAACCTGTTCCGCCTCTGTGGGATCGAGTGTTTCGCCCTCACACGCGTGGCGTTTTCCCCAAGGAACTCCGGGTTTCCTCCCACGTGTAAAAAAAACACTCGTTAATCGGCCGACAACGCCTTGATGTATAGAGGACAGCAGAGCGTGGGAATCGCGTGGCTGCCTTCATGTTTGTCAGTGGCCCCTACTCCGAGTCATTCTCTCTCGACGAGAGTGAGTGAGCGAGCGAATTCTGCCTGGCGCGCTACAAGCGGATGCTTATCACCACTCACAGCGGAGCTAACAATTGCGGAAAGCTTGCACACTCATGCGGGATATTTCCACCGCTGTGAACAATAATATCCACGGTGCGTTTGTGGGTACAGGCACACACTAGCGCACTGTGACACTAACATAGGCACACGCGACAGCACGAAGTTTAAAGACCCCCGTCAGCATATCCCTGGAGCGTCACGTGACTGCCGCGCACCCCGTGGTGGTGTGACAGCTTCGAGGTGTCCTGCACGCGTTGTTGATTGGTGATTTGTCGTGCGGATGGGAGGGGAGGAAGTTCAAGTTCAAGTTCATGTATTAGGTATAGCCCTGTGAGCCATTCGGCTCTTGAATCGGGTGCAACCGCAACAAACAAAAAACAAAAACATGAACAAAAAACATCTTAAAGTGAATATGTGACTGAGTGCAAACAGACAATCCAAGAAAAGACAGCAAAATATTTCAGAAAAAAAAACCGTACACCAACGCTGTGTGCAAACATCCCAGTGGGATGCAAGTCAAACAACCAACAACAACCACAAGACAACTTAGATTAAGGCCATCAGTCTAACTCTGTACTACAACAAACAAACATGGCTAAACCAATACACTTTTAGAAATCACCAAAATAAAGCCATGAAAGCAATGAAACAGCAGCGATCATAGGAACTGTGACGGGAGGCTCGTGCCGACAGCGAAGGCCAATTTCGTCGTCTTCGTTGAATAGCGGCACGAACGGCACCCTCGGCTCCTGTCACGGGCACGATCCGTGCAAGATGTTCGTCGCAGTCATCCGCTGTCGGTTAGCACGACCGCCGTCAGCACCACGGACAGCGACTTGGCAGTTGTTCAGATGGACGAGTCCAACTGCCAATTCGCTGTCCGTGGTGCTGACGTTAAAAAACCGCCACTTTTTAAATCCTTTATATTAAGTTCGCTTGCTTGCTTGCTTACGTGCTTGCTTGCTTACGACCGTGCAAATCTTTCGGTCGTTTTTTAACCCACTTCCCGTGATCCAATCGAGCTGACATTTTCCACACAGACTCGTTGTGCGTGACAATTAATGTTTGTGAAATTTTTTTTCCAAAAATTTACACTGTTTAGGGAAAACAAATTAAATATTTAATTACCAATTACTTAATACTGGCAGACAATCATCTGACCCATAGGTGGCAGCCATCTCAAGCCAGAGGACGAGAGGACTCTAGCCGCCACGCATATAAAGGATTTAGAGTGAAAAACTTTGTTTTTACGGGTTATACTTATTTAAAATTTTCTTGCTGTGGTTTTCACACCTGATGACGATTGCTTGTGTTGCAATCGAAACGTCGTGATCATTTTATTGTTTCATATTTTTCATTATTTTATTGTTTCCCTTCTACGTGACTTTACCGAAAGAACCAAGAATATGAATCCCAGCAGTCACGAAAGCTTTAAATCAAAATTATTAGGCAAGTTAAAAGAGCCACTACCTTTCCTGCTGAAACCAGCAATTGGGCTGACATTAATCTCCACTGCTGGAAATTCCACATTCCCTTGTCAGGGTCCCATTACAAAGTGATACTGATTTTAACGACCCCACAGGGATGATGGGTACAGTCCTGAATAAACGGATTATCGCATGGGCGAGGAATACATGGAGCGAGATGGACCAGCTGCTCAGTGTTTATTGCATATAAATGTGCCACATACCCATATCTGTTTACATAATAATACAATTGTTACCCTATATCGGTCGACTGTTTCTGTAACTTAATGCGCAACTGGGCTATGAATAGACTAAACATAATCTGCCGGCGCCGACCTAGGCTGCGGGCAATTTATTATTGAGCATTGATTTATGAATCAGTTTAACACGCCGTAGGCTTTCGCCACCAATAGAGGTTTTTGGGTTAGATCGCGTAGATATATAATGTGTCGTTGAACCCGCCACCACCCGACACAGCCAACTAGTAAGGGGGTTGGTGGCGGGTTTAAACACATTCCTGCGGAGGGAGCTGGTAGGAACGTTGGGCTGCTCAGTCAATGGCCAGGGTCAACGGCGGCGTGGTGTATTCCGCAAATATGGCCGACTGTGAGGGCGGGCACAAGCTGGCGTGAGTAGGTTAAACGTTGAGTTTTATAAGGGCACCACGGGGTGACCAGCCCCTCCCCACCCAGCCCCACTCCTCCCCACCCAGCCCCACCCTCCCCACCCAGCCCCTCCCCATTCTCCCCACCCAGCCCCTCCCCACCCAACCCTCTCCACCCAGCCCCTCCCCTCCCATTTTTGGATGCACGACGGATGGACGGATGGACGGATGGACACAATAATCCCCTGTGGGCTAGTGTAACCAGGAGGTTCCTACCAGTACGACACATCTATATTTACGCGATCTAACAAAAAAACCCCTCTGTCATGGAGCATTGCTTAATGTTTGTACAATGCTTTCGATGTCTCGTGGAGACGAAATTCGTTTTGTGCTGCGATCTCTCTTTGCTTCGTTTGCTGTACTTGATTTATTTTTTATTTTTGTCATTCTGGTGACCTCCAGGTCACGCTTGCCGATAAGACTCCCCATCCTGATCTCTTTGAGTTCTCACCCTGGTGAAACAAAATACAGTAGATCGTCGATTATCATCGATTATTCGGCGGCGTCAGGAGAAGGGGGCGTCTGATTTTCAGAAAACGCCAGAAAATCAACAATCATCATTATTTTAAATATCTTATTTTTGCACATTGTTGTATGACATTATGTTTGTAGGTATTACGTTTTTTTTCGTGTTTTCAATTGGTTAACTGTCTGAAATATGCACAAATAAACATGCAAATAGACAAAAGTAAATATCTATTTTTAAAAAGTGACTATTTACTGTACCGTATTTACCACTTCAATCTCGAAGACTCTGCATCATGGGTTGATGTATTTGCGCGTGCAGTATTTTCATCAAGTTGGATGTGGTGTATAATGTGTTGCATGTAATATTTAACACTGAAATCAAGCGAAGCTACTTCGTCAAGCACGTGGTGTGGTTTTTGCCGGTTTCGCCGGAGCGGCTTTGGACCGCCGGATAATTTCGAAAGTAGGCAGATAATCGATGATCAGCTGTAAACATAAACCTCCCCTTTCGTCAAACCAATGCCATCAACACGCTAGAATCAAGAGGGCCATTGGGGGAGGGGGGGGGGTCCCCACTCACACTCGATTCTCAGAAAGCATCGAACAGTGGGAGAAAAAAAAACCTGGACTAACCTTATTCTAGTAATAGCACAGTGCATATCATTATCTTTATCAGAGTAGTTTATTTTTGTTTGCATTTTGACTGCTTGTGTTGTGGTTATTGCAAACATGATCCCTTGTATAAAGGTGTCAGTTTTTGTACCAGTTGAAAGGGTAAAAACCTATTACAGTACTATATTTTGCCACTGGTAAAGGAGGTCTCATAGTGTAACCTTATTCTATGGTTCTTTCAGTAAAGTCACGTAGATAGGAAAAAAATATAATAACAATAAGAAAATAAGAAAAATAAAGTGAAAAATAAAAATCTAGACTCACCTTCGATTTAAAGCTTTCGTGACTGCAGGGATTCATCTTCTTGGTTCTTTCGGTAAAGTCACGTAGAAGGGAAATAATAAAATAATAAAAATAAAACATAATAAAATACAATTCTCACGACCTGTTCTTCACCTGAGGACGGCTGCTTGCGTTGTCGTGATAATTATTTTATTATGTTTTATTTTTATTATTATTTTATTATTTCCCTTCTACGTGACTTTACCGAAAGAACCAAGAAGATAGACTCAGCTTGCTTAGCTTGCAGGACAATAACTTAATTGAAGGACCCTTTCCGATCAACCACCAGGGGCCCCACTCCCGACGCAGATGAAGCTCGCGGCTATGAACCGAAACGGCAAAGAAATCCGCCCGAGGCAGACGGATGGACGCGGGCGAGCTGAAAAGTCTCCTCCGACTGAACCTGCGGCGACGGAGAACCCGAGACAACGAACCCGAATGATGGGTCCACGTGGCCAGCTCGTGTAGTCGTCGTAGGATGATGATTATGATGATTATTATGGCCACACTTTGTGGACTGATGCAAACTCAGGAAGCCGTCGAATGGATTTTTGTCCTTTTTTTTCAGACATTGATTTGTGATGGAAAATCAGTCCCTCCCCTTTCCAACGCAGCTCCTCCCACTGTCCAATTAGCTCATCCCATAGTCTCTACATTGCCTCATCCTCACCCCATAGTCTCTACATTGCCTCACCCCCACCCCCTACCCCTCTACATTGCCTCACCCCCTACCCCTCTACATTGCCCCATCCCCACCCCCTACCCCTCTACATTGCCTCACCCCCTACCCCTCTACATTGCCTCACCCTCACCCCATAGTCTCTACATTGCCTCACCCCCACCCCCTACCCCTCTACATTGCCTCACCCCCTACCCCTCTACATTGCCTCACCCTCACCCCATAGTCTCTACATTGCCTCACCCCCACCCCCTACCCCTCTACATTGCCTCACCCCCTACCCCTCTACATTGCCTCACCCCCTACCCCCTACCCCTCTACATTGCCCCACCCCCACCCTCTACCCCTCTACATTGCCCCACCCCCACCCCCTACCCCTCTACATTGCCTCACCCCCTACCCCCTACCCCTCTACATTGCCCCACCCCCACCCCCTACCCCTCTACATTGCCCCACCCCCACCCTCTACCCCTCTACATTGCCTCACCCCCACCCCCTACCCCTCTACATTGCCCTACCCCCACCCCCTACCCCTCTACATTGCCTCACCCCCACCCCCTACCCCTCTACATTGCCCCACCCTCACCCTCTACCCCTCTACATTGCCTCACCCTCACCCTCTACCCCTCTACATTGCCTCACCCCCACCCCCTACCCCTCTACATTGCCCCACCCCCACCCCCTACCCCTCTACATTGCCCCACCCCCACCCCCTACCCCTCTACATTGCCCCACACTCACCTCCATCGCCTCTGTAGTGGAGGAGCTCCACCCCGCTGCTTTCACTGTCTCCGCCCACGCGGCGCTCGTGCCAGAAGCCCCCCCCACCACCACTCCCCCCACCACCCCCCCACCACTCCCCCCAGCAGCCCCCACCACCCCCACCTCTCGGAGCCTGCCACGATCCAGCAGTGCTCAGCGCTCCCCGCTCACTCGCAGCAGCAGCGGGGCCACGTGCGGGGCTGGTGGGTTGGGGGGACAGGCACAGCAGGCAGGCCTGGTGCTCATCGCACTCTCACTCACTCACACTCACTCACACTCACTCACTCACACTCACTCACTCACACTCACACTCACTCACACTCACTCACTCATACTCACTCACTCACTCTCACTCACTCATACTCTCACTCACTCACTCACAATCTCACACTCACTCACTCACACTCACTCACACTCACTCACTCACTCATACTCACTCACACTCACTCACTCTCACTCACTCACACTCACTCACTCACTCACACTCACTCACACTCACTCACACTCACTTACTCACACTCACTCACTCACTCACACTCACTCACTCACTCACACTCTCACTCACACTCTCACCCATCACACTCTCACTCACGCAGACTCTCACTCACTCACACTCTCACTCACTCACACTCTCACTCACTCACACTCTCATCCATCAAACTTTCACTCACTCACTCACACTCTCACTCGCGCACACTCTCACTCACACACTCTCACCCATCACACTCTCACTCACACAATCACACTCTCACCCATCACACTCTCACTCACACTCTCACTCACTCTCACTCGTGTACACTCTCACTCATCACACTCTCACCCATCACACCCTCACTCACGCACACTCTCACGCACACTCTCACCCATCACACCCTCACTCACGCACACTCTCACACTCTCACTCACACTCTCACTCACACACTCTCCCTCGCGCACACTCAGTCGGTGAGCGCATCGCTGCAGTGATACCGCGCACCGAACCCTAAGAGAGTTCGCGCCGTGCGTTCGTCGTGATTTCTTCACACCCGAGCAAGACCTCCATCATCATCATCATCGTCGGCATCATCATCATCGCAGACCAGCTGTTGAGACTGCGGCATCCATCCTCTTCCTCCCTACCGGGTAAGAAAGCCGCGAGCAGCAGCGTCGGTCTCACAGATCCAATCGCTTGATCGGCGGTTGCGCGTGCGTCTGCTGGTGGACACTGAATGAATGAGCCGAGTATCAGCGGGCAGCCTCTCTACACACTGTGTATTGGGGTTACACACACACACGTGTGACTGTGTATGTGTATGACTGTGTGTGTGTGTGTGACTGTGTGTGTGTGTGTGTGACTGTGTGTGTGTGTGTGACTGTGTGTGTGTGACTGTGTGTGTGACTCTGTGTGTGTGACTCTGTGTGTGACTCTGTGTGTGTGGGGAGCGGTAGTGTAGCGGTTAGCGCGCTGCGCTACAAACCCCGGCGACTCGAGTTAGATTCCCGCTCACGGTAAACACCAGTGACGATTATCTGAACCGGTCCCCTGGGCCTCCCCTAGGTCGACTCAGCCTCAAATGAGTACCTGGTGCGGTGTGTAAATATCGCCACTGGGGAGACAAAGGCGGCCGGGCGTGGTGTTGGCCACCCACCCCCTCGTGCGCCGTGCCGGCCTTCATGGGTGCTCGCTAACAGCACTTGCCCCACCAGTCTGTTAAGGCTATATGGGGGTTCTTTGTCTTGTGTACGTGGCGTATTGGGGTCACGGCACTGCGCTCTGTTTGTCGCGATCTGGGAACCCGGGTTTCCCCTAAGTCTACTCAGCCTAAAAACGAGTACAAATCGGAGGGGCGCGTGACCTTTTTGAGAGTTAGTTGGGGGGGGGGGGGGGGTGCGGGGTCTCATTGTAAGGGTATATCTTTAAACTCTACACGCTCGTCAATAGCACTGCCAGAGGCGACGGTTCGGGCAATGGCCCCTCACGAGGCGTGAAAACGAAACAATGCGTGGTCGCAGTTTGCGTTGTGACGGACGATGCCGAGATGCGGGTTGTCGATATTCTGCTCCGTGCGATAGCCGCAACCGCAGCAACAGCAGCAGCAGCATCGCTGAATGATCTGTAGCAATATTTCATTTTTGGTTTTGTTCCGCTTAAGTCAATGGGTGCGTGAGGGTTCAACGGTTGCTGCGTAAGGGGGACACGGTTGTTGTTGTTGTCGTCACACAGAATGTGGCATTGTCAGGGTCTGTGTTCCAGCAAAACTGGGGTTCTTTGCTGTTTGTTGTGTGACTCTGTCTGGGGAGCGGTGGTGCAGCGGTTAGCGCTACGCTGGGTTACGGACCTGGCGACCCGAATTCGATTCCCGCTCACGGCCAACACCGGTGACGATTATCTGAACCGGTCCTGGGCCTCCCCTAGGTCGACTCAGCCTCAAATGAGTACCTAGTGCGGTGTGTAAACATCGCCACTGGGGAGACAAAGGCGGCCGGGCGTGGTGCTGGCCACCCACCCCCTCGTGTGTCGTTCCTGCCTTCATAGATGCTACTCGCAAACAGCACTTGCCCCTAGTCTGTCAAGGCTATATGGGGGATCTTTGTCTTTGTTCTGTGTGTGTGTATATATGTGTGGTGTGTTTGTGGTGTGTTCCTCCGCTAGAGATGCCTGTTATGAATGCATTATATGCGCCGTGTCTGCATGCTATAGGGTACACACCAAATACAAAGATGCCTCGTGTAGCCTTTAGGAGAATATTGGGAGAAGTGCTGTTAGCGAGCACATTCGAAGGGCCGGGCACGGCACACGAGGTGGCCACCACCACGCCCGGCCGCCTTTGTCTCCTCAGTGCTAATGTCCCATACACACCGCTCCAGGTACACATGTTTCAAGGCTGAGTCGACCGATGGGGAGGCGCAGGACAGCTTCAAACATTCGCTGTCGCCCTTTGTTGGCCGTGAACGGGAATCCAACGCGGCTTGCCCGGGTCTGTAGCACAGTGCGCTAATCACTGCGCCACCGCTCCCCACACCAGGGAAAACCACCACAGTCCGTACAACATGCGCACATTGCTCTGACCAATACTGTACATTGATATATATAGTACACAGAGAGTATATATATATCACTTCGCGCATGCATGTGGTTTAACATGTTTTTTCACACGTGCATGCAATAGCTTCTAATTATCACGTGTTCAAAAATGCATGCAGTCCAATTAAGAGATCTGGGCAGGGTTAATTTCAATGCACACATCCACACGTGCGTGGACGTGTGTGTGTGTATCCTCAATGCAATGTGTGTCTCCCCAATGCAATGCATTGCACATACACATGCCCATGCAATGCATTGCAATGCACGCGCTACGAACCCGGCGACCAGAGTTCGATTCCCGCTCACGGCCAACACCCAGTGACGATTATTTAAACCGGTCCTGAGCCTCCCCTAGGTCGACTCAGCCTCAAATGAGTACCTGGTGCGGTGTGTAAATATCGCCACTGGGGAGACAAAGGCGGTCTGGCGTGGTTCTGGCCACCCAGCCCCTCGTGTGTCGTGCCGGCCTTCATAGGTGCTGCTCGCTAACAGCACTTGCCCTTATAGTCTGTTACAGGCTATACGGGAGATTTTTGTCTTGTATGTGCAATGTATTGCACATACACACACACGCGTGTAAACATCGCCACGTGTGTGTGTGTGTGTGCATTGCACGACTCGCAAAACCCATCATTGCACGTGGATTATCGGGTTTACGACCTGTTCACGCATTGCCCAAAGACAAAGATCCCCCCTGAAGCCTTTACGAGACCGTCGGGGCAAGTGCAATTAGCGAGCACCTATTAAGGTCCGTCCGGTACATGTGGTGGGTTGAGGGGGGTGGTGTTGGCCAACACCACGCCCGGCCGCCTTTGTCTCCCCGGTGCCGATGTTATTATTTTTTAAATTTGTTTTACTACACACACCGCACTAGGCAACTAATTTGAGGCCGAGTTGACCTAGGGGCGACCCAGGACTCTCTCAGGTGGTGCTGGGTGCGTAGCGCAGTGAAGCTGCTCCATCACTCGCGCTCCGCTGCGCGCACGCTCGGAGCGTGCGTTCGACAAACGCACGAATTCGCACAAAACACCCTCTCCGCTTGCGTTGCGTTAACGCAATCGGGCGAGACCCATCCTCATGGAAGTGCACGCACCTCTATTCAACCGCGTGAGCCTTCTGCAGGATTCACCAATCCAGTGGGGGGAGGAGGGGGGGGGGTTGGGCGGCACTCTGCTACCTCGATATCGAATTACAAAATCACCGCATCTCGCGTGCAATGTTCAACACGTTCCGGCATGTGCAGGGCTTTGAAACGGAGTGAATGTCGAATGCTCAGGGGGGTGTTCGTCGTCGGCGGTGCTGCAAGAATACGCTACGATCACGGCTGCGTCCTGCATGCAGCAGCAAGAGGACATTCAGCCGCAGAATTTGTGTGTCGTTACGCACCAAACCCAGCCTATCGTGCAGCAGTGTGTTGACTGTATATAACGTGATCCGCACGCACAGCTCGCTCGCTCATTTGTTTTGCAATCCACCGCTGGATGAGGTTCGCCGCTTTCCCCCCTTTCCCCCCACTCTCCCCGCCACCCCCAAAGATCAAAGACAAAGATCCCCCGTGTAGCCTTAACAGACTTTAGGGACAAGTGCTGTTAGCGAGCACCTATGAAGGCCGGAACGGTACACGAGAGGGGGTGGGTGGCCAGCACCACGCCCGACCACCTTTGTCTCCCCAGTGGCGTTGTTTACACACCGCACCAGGTACTCATTTGAGGTTGAGTCGACCTACGGGAGTCCCAGGACCGGTTCAGATAATCGTCACTGGTGTTGACCGTGAGCGGAAATCGAACCCGGGTCACCGGGTTCATAGCGCAGCGTGCTAACCGCTCTACCACCGCTCCCCGCACCCCCACATTGGTTCGAGTCGTGGAGGTCACTTTGAGACCGGCGCTGTGTTTATGATGATCGGCCCAGAGGGGTCTCGACAAACTGCGGCTCCCCAGACGCGTGCGGTGGCTCTCACGAACGACTCCTTCGTGACCGTCGTTTATTAAAGGGGCCGGCCTCAGTTCCGCATTCAACACTTTCAATTGCCGCTCTTGAAATGTTGAGTTGTTTTTCCTTCGCTGTTTGTTTGTTTGTTTCGATTTAAAGCTTCTTTCGTGACTGCACGGATTCATCTTCTTGGTTCTTTCGGTAAAGTCACGTAGAATGGAAATAATAAAATTAAAACAATAAAATTATTCTCACGACGTTTCGGCCACAGAGTCTGTCTACTCGACAGACCTGCTCTCCACCTGAGGACGGCTGCTTGCGTTGTGGCCGAAACGTCGTGAGAATTATTTTATTATGTTTTATTTTTATTATTTTATTATTTCCATTCTACGTGACTTTACCGAAAGAACCAAGAAGATGTTTGTTTGTTGTTGCTGTTGACCGAATTCGAACAAAATAATGGCTCCTCTTGTTACTTCGCGGGGCATTGTGGGGGTCGTGGGTTGGTTGGTTGGGGGCGGGCGGGTGGCATAGACGTTGAGCATAGTACACTACAACTAAGGATCTGTGTGCACTGCCCTCTGCTGCCCACACGTCGTCTCCTTCTCAACGGGAGCCTCTGTACTCCTGCTCCTTGCCGGTTTTTACGCAACACGACCCGCCCATCCAAGCACGAGCTAGGCTCACAGTCTGCTTAGCGCACGAGATATTAAAAGGCTGAGCGCGTTGCGATTACGCCGCTGTTGGCTTCGGAGTAATTACACATTTCATTCGAGGCGATGCGTAGCCTACGTTAGATATGCACGTGGTGATGAAAAACGCGACGTTTTCAGTTTGTTAATACGAACAAACTGGAAGGTGTCACGTGTGCACATTTGTTTAAATTGCATTGTTAATCAACCGGCTGAACTGGACAACAAAAATTATATTTGCCCTCGTACGTTGCAAGGTATACGCTTATTTTTTTGGCACGTCAGCAGTCACGTGTTTGCAAAGAATACTTGTAGCTGCATCGAACATCGAGTTCAACGTCGTGTCTTTTGGCCAGATTGTGTGTGACGTGTTGCACATGCGGGGCAAAACAAATAATACAAAATCACAATCCGTGGCCGATGTTATGTTCATAAATACGGTCTCGGCAAGCTCGTGTATGTACCGCATGCCGAACTTCTTTTGCACCGTACGTAGTCAACCGCGCTAAATCGGGGGGGGGGGGGGGGGCAGGGCGGGGGATGAACAGCAGCACTAAAAACAGAAGAAAGCAGCTCTAAGGAAATGTGTTTTAATTCTAGAAGCTTATTTTCTGTTCCAGCTTCCAACGCGGATCGGGCAAGCGCCGTGTCAGCAGTTGCCGGCCTCGTTAGGGCGAGACGGGTTGCGGTGGGGGTGGTGGGGGAGGCTCTGCAAAAGTGAACGATAATTGGCAAAGGGATAAAAATGCAAATGGAGAATATGCACGTGGCCCGCTGCGTCTCCTCTTCGAATCCTGATTTTAATTAGATATGTTGATTAAATGTTATGCATTACTAGGCGCATGATTTCCATTGCAACTGATTTTTTCCCTCCGCGTACATCGCTTCCCGAGAGCGCACACACGTGCGCGCGCGTGTGTGTATTTAAATATCTTTGTGTGATGGCAAGTACTTTTCAACTGTAACTTGCACATAAAGTGGGTGAAAAATCCCCTTTGCTGTGATTTCCTTCGATGATAAGCCGATGAGAATCGTTGCGTGTTTGTGGCATTTGCCAGCGTGAATTTTGCAACCCCGCGAAGTTGATCTTAAACTTGCTCTGACGCTGTTCACAAGGGGTGTACAATTGTGGCGTTAACTGCCTCGCATGGTGTACAGGAGGTCGTGGGGTCGATCCCGACGCTGACGTCTGCTGCATATGTGGAGTTTGTGTGTCTCTCTCTTCATCATCATCATCACGGTGGCTAGAAGATGTTAACTCCCTCGTCTGGTGTGCGGGAGGTCGTGGGTTCGATCCTGACTCTGACACCTGCTGTGTATTTGGAGTTTGCGTGTCTCTCTCTCATCATCATCACAGTGGCTAGGAGATGTTAACTCCCTCGCCTGGTATACAGAAGGTCGTGGGTTCGATCCCGACCCTGACGTCTGCTGCATATTTGGAGTTTGCGTGTTTCTCTCACCTTGGCCGTGTGGAGTTTTCTCCGGGTCCTCTGAATATAGAATTAACAACACGCGTTTAGAGTATTTGACTGCTATACATTTCCACATGATAAGCCACTTCATTCGGGCTATCATTTGTGGCCAGGTCGCTTCTGAAAAAGAGCTACATAGCTCAGTGGGCCTTACCTGGTAAAATAAAAAATAGTTTAACTCAAGTACGGTTATTCAAGATGATTAATCTTCTTGGTTCTTTCGGTAAAGTCACGCAGAATGGAAATAATAAAATAATAAAATGAAACATAATAAAAGAAGACAGAGTATTTCAGACTCTGTCTTCTCGACAGACCTGTTCTCCACCTGAAGACGGCTGCTTTATTTTTATTATTTTATTATTTCCATTCTACGTGACTTTACCGAAAGAACCAAGAAGATGAATCCCTGCAGTCACGAAAGCTTTAAATCGAAAGATGATTAATCTTAACCCTCATCACTGCTGGTGGGCCCTGGGTGAGCTGTGGTAATTCCACATTCACATGGCAGGGTGCAGTCAAGTTACGCAATTGCTGCTCGCTCCGCAAACAATGGTAAGCCCATTTCTTTACTCCGTATGGAGGGTTCATTTTGAGAATCACAATCTTGATTCCGATGAGCTATGAAGCTTTTTTCTTCTTCGCAGATGTCCATACTCCACCGCGATTGTCAGTGTGGCTTGCTGAAGAGAGGGAAGCAACAGTACAATGATAATGATGTGCAGCCACTGACAAACATTAGACTGGCGCGTACACGTGCATATATATTCTCCCCCGCCCCCCACTCTCCACTCAAGGACTCGTACAGAGGTTTCTTAAATAAACCATAATGCAGTGGTGTGAATCCGTCAGGGGAGTATACATATCTTTATATGCGGACCTGAGTTAATGCTAATGAAAACAGAATCTTGGTGGCCGGGAAAAGGGAGAGAAAAAAATCCCCAAAATGTTGTCTGGCTGGTCCCTTTTGTGTTGTGTGCATTATGTACACAGACAAAGATCCCCCGTGTAGCCTTAACACACCGTAGGGAGCAAGTGCTGCTAGCGAGCACCTGTAAAGGCCGGCACGGCACACGAGGGGGTGGGTGGCCAACACCACGCCCGGCCGCCTTTGCCTCCCTATTGGCGATGCTCAGACATCGCACCAGGTACTCATTTGAGGCTGAGTCGACCTAGGGGAGGCCCAGGACCGGTTCAGATAAGCGCCACCGGTTTTGGCCGTGAGCGTGAATCGACCCCGGGTCGCCGGGTTCGTAGCGCAGCGCGCTAACTGCTACACTACCGCATTGTGTACGCACACACACACACATACACACACACGCACACACACACGCGCACGCACACACGCGCACGCACACATACACACACACGCACACACGCGCACACGCACGCACACGCGCACGCACGCACACACACAGGCACACACGCACGCACACACACACACGCACGCACACACACACGTACACACACACACACAACCACAAACACACACAGGCACGCGACATCCACTAACTTCACCGCACGCCTTGCAGGGCTACTCAGCCTTTGAGCTGCGGTGACCCAATGATTAGGCCGATTAGATGTACTCATGTCCGATATGGCCATTGTTCACAATTGCCCCCAATAAATAACAACAACAACAACATCAACGATGACGACGAACGGCGGAGTAGCAGCCGAGGGATGGCACCGCGTGCGTGCCAAGAGTTGCCTCGTGACGCCAGGTGCCCGGACAGATCGCTGCATCCCAAGCAGGATCGTGAGAGACATTCACGCAGCAGTGGATTGATCACGGCTGCTGCTGCTGAAGACGACGGTGCGTTTCCAGCGGCCGTTGCGTTACGATGGTGACCCCCCCCCTTGCCCACCACGAAGCTCCCCCCCCCCCAGTGTTTATCACGGCACCCCACGGCGGCGGTCTGAGCGATGTTGTATTCATCGATGGGAGGTCATAGTCTTGTAGTCTTGGTGCTTTCGGTAAAGTCACGTAGAAGGGAAATAATATAAGACAATAAAAAAATAGAAATAATTATTTCCCTTTTACGCGACTTTACCGAAAGAACCAAGAATATGAATTCCTGCAGTCGCGAAAGCTTTAAATCTAAATTCGATGGGAGGTTGTTTAGAGATGTGGCTGGGTTGGTTGGTGGTGGCTGGGTTGGTGGTGGTTGGGTTGGTGGTGGTGGGTTGGTGGTGGTGGTTGGTGGTGGTGGTTGGGTTGGTGGTGGTGGTTGGTGGTTGGGTTGGTGGTGGTGGGTTGGTGGTGGTGGTTGGGTTGGTGGTGGTGGGTTGGTGGTGGTGGTTGGTGGTTGGGTTGGTGGTGGTGGTGGCTGGGTTGGTGGTGGCTGGGATGTTGGTGGCTGGTTTGGTTGGTGGTGGTGGGTTGGTGGTGGTTGTGTTGGTGGCGGTGTGGGGGGTTATTTCCTAGCCGTTCGTCGCTGCTGCTGTGGCACGTGGTGGGTTCATTACAATAAAGGCGGCTGCGACGACTCCCGGGGGGGGGGGGGGGGGCAGAGGGGAACTTGATAGAGACGTTCCCAAGACGAGAGAGAGAGAGAGGGGGGGGGGGGCGAGTTCGCCGCGCGATTGATTTTTAGCCTCATGGGCGGCTCAAGCAAATCCAGCGCCGGGCATTGGCGCCCCGCAATGCGTATTTTTGTTTTATTCTCCGAGCTGCGCGAGGAGGAGGGAGCTTGCCTCTGGCTGGCATTTACCGCCGGCCATCTACATTGGCAGCGTTTAACTTGTAAAAAAAAAAATTACAATTTAAATGCATTCATTAAATATCGCACACCTGGTCGCTTGGTGTACGTGGAATTGGTTTGCATCTATTATGTATGTGCATAGATGTGAAGGTCTCTTGCAACCAGTTGCTAGCAGTTGCTAGCAGTTGCGCAACCGGTTGCTCATAGGTGAAGACGAGACACATTCGCCAACTGGGTTTCACTGACCCTGCGTACAGGAGTTCTACCCACAATGCAATGTGCCAGCAACGTGTCACATTTTTACTTTTATTGCAAAATTAGTTTATTTACTCACACAATTTGGATTTTTTGCAGGGTTTGTCTGTTACATAATAGCTACTAACAGGGCAACTATTTATATGCCCTTTTAAAAACTGTTCATTAGGAAACATTTTTAAATATCATTCTCATTAGGCCCCATGGTGTAAAAGTGCGATCTCCGTCCCCTTAGGATCCACTCCGTCTGTCTGGCCTTTTCTTTCATGTGCTATGAGCAAGGATCATTCCCTGAAACGTCAGCTGTTACATACGTTTCCTTCCAAGGCCACAGTGCTTGTGCAACCACTGCAAATACGGTAGCATCACCAAACAATCTGTTTAATTTGCACGCTCCTGTTTCATTGTTACGATTCCTGATATAATCAAGACTCACCTTTGTTTTGTAGCAAAATGCGTTAGCAGACATCTCGTCCACTGATCTGCCCCTTCCACTTGAAACATCAAAGTATAATTTTTTTACACTTTCCATCAAATACACGGCCACTTGGGCAGTGAGTAATTTTTAGCGGCATTGGTTCAGGACAAGCAAACTCTGCACCGGTTTCGACGTTTAACCCGCTCATCAGCAGAGCCGGGCTTACGTGAAATAAATGCTGGTGAACTGTCCGATGTTTCGAGGCATGGGTCCTGGTTTTGTCGCAGTGCACGAGGCCTGTTTTGTGCTTGGCTGTTGCTCATCCAAGCAACTATCCAAAGCTCACCCCAGCTGAAGCCTCTGACATCTGACGAGATCGGATGTAGCATGGGTGCTTTGGTTGCTCAGCATTTTGCTCGCTCTCGAAGAGAGAGAAAGAAAGAGAGCGACTCAGAGACACTTGGAGGAACCACGACAGAGCAGGGAGGCAGCAACCACGTGGTGAGCCGGTAACAAATCCCCACCCCCAATGCCCCCCCCCCCCAGCTCCGTGGTCCTCTACACATGAAGGGGTTCTTGGCCAATGAATGAGCGTGTACACTGTGAGAGGAAATCGCAGCGTCGGGAGAAAACACACACAGACACACACATACACCCCAGGGGGGAAACCTTCCATTGAGATGGCACACGCTGGAGTCCACATTTTGCCGTGTTGAGACTCACGTTGATTCAGTCTCAATACGGCCGTGCTCAGACTCACGTTGATTCTGTCTTTCCAAGAGTGTCAGATTGTGTTCAGGTCAATAGATGGTGGTCACATGCGCCCATTGGCGCAGTGACGTCGACCTGGATTGAGTTGGGGGCAATCCACCAACCCCTCGCAGCTGCTGCTACTGCCACTGCCTCCACCGCCACCACCGCCGCCGCCACCGCCACCACCACCGCCGCCACGGCCACCACCGCCACCACCGCCGCCACCACCACCGCCGCCACCACCGCCACCACCGCCGCCGCCACCGCCACCACCACCGCCGCCACCACCGCCGCCACGGCCACCACGGCCACCACCGCCACCACCGCCGCCACCACCACCACCACCACTGCCGCCACCACCGCCGCCACCGCCATCACCACCACCGCCACCACCGCCACCACCACTGCCGCCACCACCACTACCACTACCACCGCCGCTGCCCGGCTAACGGACCCTACATCTGATCGGCACGGTTGGCTCCGTACGGTGCGAAGGAAGTTAGACGTACGTGCATACGTTACAGGTGCCCCTGCAGTGCAGCTGCAGCAGTAGCAGCAGCAGCGGCAGCAGCAGCAGCAGCGTGGGCTTGCCTGAGCTACAGTCTGCACCGTCTGCCCCAGTGGTTGTTGTCTGCCCCAGTGGTTGTTGTCTGCCCCAGTGGTTGTTGTCTGCCCCAGTGGTTGTTGTCTGCAGTGATGCAAAAGAACATCGTGACACGGTGTAGGGTTTTGTGGATTTATTTTTGTTATTTTTATCATTTTCACACGTTCCCAGTCTGTGCATCACTCGCGGGAGGCCGGGCAGGATACGTGACATGATTGCAGCGTTTAAAAGTGGTGTGTGGTGTAAAATGTTATTAAACATTGGAGCCTTTTGCGCTGTGTATGCGTACGTGCGTATGTATATGTGTGGGGGAGTGGGGGAAGGGGAGCGGAGGTGCAGCCGTTAGCGCGCTGCCCTACAAACCCCGAGACCCGAGTTCGATTCCCGCTCACGGTCGACACCAATGACGATTATTAGACCTGATCCTGGGCCTCCCCTAGGTCGACTCAGCCTCGAATGGGTACCTGGTGCGGTGTGTAAACATCGCCACTGGGGAGACAAAGGCGGCCGGGCGTGGTGCTGGCCACCCACCTCCTCGTGTGCCGTGCAGACCTTCATAGGTGCTCGCTAACAGCACTTGCCCCAACAGTCTGTTCAGGCTATACGGGTGATCTTTGTCTTGAAGTGTATCAGGGGCGCCTGCGGTGGGTGAGATGTTACCTCCCTTGCCTGGTATACAGGAGGTTGTGGGTTCAATCCCAACCCTCGCTCCTGTACATCTGAAGTTTGCATGTTCTGCTCGTGGTCACGTGGCTTTTCTCTGGGTCCCTCTGCTTTTCCCTCTCCACATGTAGAATCGACTTGCGTTTAAAGGCATTTGGCTGCTCCGAATGTCCACGTGAAAATCTGCTTCGTTGGGTTATCATTACTGACGGCCAGGTCACCTCTGAAAGAGAGCCATACAGCTCAGAGGCCTCACCTGGTAAAATAAAAAAAAAACTGTTTGAGTATCGCTACAATCCCGGGGACCCAGGTTTCACATCTAGTTCTGGTCACGGGGCACATTGGCAAACTCCTATCTCATCTTGGCTTGGTGCTTCCTTTCATGGACTGCTTTTAAATGAGTCTGGGTTATGCAAACAGTGAGCACCGGAGAGACAAAGGCGGCTGGCTGCTGTTGGGCCGTTCCACCCCGCCGCCGCCGCTGCCGCGGTGTTGCCGATCTTAAATAGGCGCTCGCCAACAGCGAGAAACTCGACATCCTGACGGCACCAAACTTGGCGGAGTTGGAGGACCAGGAGGAGGGAGGTCTTTGTGCTCGTGAACTCATTCGAAAGCTCATGAACTCATTCGCACGCGGTGAATCTCACAGCGGCGCAATTATAACGTAGGACGCGGAAACCTGCGTAACGTACAACATACATCGTCGTCGTCGTCATCATTTCTCAATGTTCTCGCACAGCAGAGATGTGTGCGGAACATAAAATGTCCAATGTGACCAGTGTCTCATTGAGCCTCGGCTCTATCTTATTAATTGTCTCTTTGTTGGTTGTTGCCAAGACATTGCCCTCACTGGTAACTCAGCCTTAAATAAATGCCCAGAGCATTGGGAGTGATAATTTGTTTTGCAACACCGGGGAAGACTAAAGGTGTCTGGCAGGGTTTCACGGTGGCCGCACTGCGACCCCAGTCAGCATTCATCCATTGAGCCAATGTTGGAATATGGTCGGAACTGTTGGCCAAACGTCGGCTGAACGTTTCGCATGTAACTGGGACCCCGTTTCGGTAAGCAAAAAAACCCCGCTCACGGTATTTGTCGCAGGAGCCTACGATGCTAAAAGAGTTTTGTGTTTATTTTAGCAAGACTTTTATGCATTGTTACAGAAGATGATGATGATGACAGTGGGTTATTTTGATAGTATTTTGTGGCAAATGGTGACATTCGTGTGTACGTTGTAAGGTGCCAGCACACGTGGCATTTATTTGTTATTTGGGGCAATTGTGAACAATAGCCATATCAGGCAAGAGTAAATCTAATCGGCATAATCATTGGGTCACCGCAGTTCAAAGACTCAGTAGGCCTACAAGGCCGATTCCTCTGTGTGTGTGCGCGTGTGTGCTCGGCATTTTAAGGCCTAAAGACCAGAACCGGTGATTTCGCCGACAATGTGTTCATCAGGGGAGGCAGTTTCATATCCGGACAGCGAAGTGAAGAAGAGCTTGTTTCCAGGGAGCATGTTCTGGAAACTGGGGCGGGGGGGGGGCAAGAGGGTGGCTTGACAGAGGTTGTGCATAATCGGGTGGCACTGCGTCTTTCAGACTTGTGAACAAATGAAATCATCTCCGGGAGTGCCACGTGTCGAGCAGGCGTTGGGTGTTTCTTGGTTCCGCGTTTTCCTGTTTGTGATCGCGTGCCGGCCACAGCGGGAATGTTGCGTGAGTTCCGCTCCCCGATGTTTAAAACCTGACATGCTGTGCTTTGTGCTTCGATCCATGTCAACAAAAATAATTCCCAGAACATGTAAAAAAAAACACGCACACACAACTATTTATTAAATCCTTTATATTAAGTTCGCTTGCTTGCGTGCTTGCGTGCTTGCTTGCTTGCTTACGACCGTGCAAATCTTTCGGTCGTTTTTTAACACACTTCCCGTGATCCAATCGAGCTGACATTTTCCACACAGACTCGTTGTGCGTGACAATTAATTTTCGTGAAAATTTTTTCCTAAATTTTACACTGTTAAGTAATTTTTTAAAAAATATTTAATTACCAATTGCTTAATGCTGGCAGACAATCATCTGACCCATAGGTGGGGCAGCCATCTCAAGCCAGAGGACGAGAGGACTCTAGCCGCCACGCATATAAAGGATTTATAGTGAAAAACTTTGTTTTTACGGGTTAATTTTTATAATAGCCCTCGCTTGGCATTCATGCAAGACCACTCTAATGCACCCGATGGTGTGTGGTGTACGCATGTGAATACGTATTAGCGGGGAGTGGTCGTGTGGTGGTTAGCGCACTGCGCTACGGACCCGGAAATCCGAGTTAAAATTTCGCTCACCGACAACATCTGGGACGAATATCTGAACCGATTCTGGGCAATCCCCGATGTTGATTCACCATTTAATGGGTTCCTGGTGCGTTAAAACATCGCCACTTGGGAGACAAAAGCAAGCCAGGCGTGGTGCTGACCAGCCAAACCCCTCGTGTGCCGTGCTGGCCATCATAGGTGCTCGCTAACAGCACTTGCCCCAACAGCCTCTGTAAGACTCTACCAGTGGATGTCTGTAGTTACGCGCGTGGTGCTTACATGTGGGGGCAAGATGAACTAATTGCATTCGTACCGAGACATTTGTAACCTTTTGCCGTAAGCTGGCCCCTGTACTCATTCTCTGCAGTGTCGAAGTGTTTTGTCTTCGTTTTGCTGCTGCTGCTGGTGCCTTGCTCACACCACGGATCTCCCATGTAAAATAACCCGTGCAACTGGCTAAACGGGGTCATCCGTGTCGCAAATCAAATTAAAATTCACCGTAAGAGCGGTGTTTGTTTTTTGCGAATTCAAGAATGCGATGGGCATTTGTGCGGCCGACAATTTTGGGATGGGGTGGGGTGGGGGGGAAACAGGAAGTGAACTCACAAAGGATGGGGGGTTGGACAGGAAGTGACCTCACAAGGGATTGGGGGCGTGGCTTGGCAGAGATTATGGAGCATGAATTTCCATTGCAAGGCGACACAGTGCGGTATGGGCGCCGAGGTGGTGAGATGTTAACTACCTTGCCTGTTGTGCAGGTGGTCGTGGGCTCGATCCCGACCCTGACACCTGCTATAGATATTTGGAGTTTGCGCTGTCTCTCTCATCATCATCACAATTGCGAGATGTTAACTACCTCGCCTGGTATACAGGAGATCGTGGGTTCGATCCTGACCCGGACGCCTGCTGTATATTTGGAGTTTGCCTGTCTCTTTCTCCGTGGTTGCGTGGATTTTTCTCCGGGTTCTCTGGTATTTCCCTCCACATTTAGAATCGATGTGCGTTTAGAGTATTTGGCTACTAAAATTTTTTCACGTGATGATAAGTCACTTCTGTGGCCAGGTCGCTTCTGAAAAAGAGCAATACAGTTCAGTGGGCCTTGTACGTATGTACTCTCAACTTCTTTTGCACCGTACTTAGCCAACCGCGCTAATCGGAGGTGTTTTACCTGGTAAAATAAAAACAACAGTTTAAATTTTGATTTAAAGCTTTCGTGACTGTAGGGATTCATCTTCTTGGTTCTTTCGGTAAAGTCACGTAGAAGGGAAATAAAATAATATAAAACAATAAAAATGTTCTTGCTGTGGACTTCACACCTGATGATGATTGCTTGTGTTGCAGTCGAAACGTCGTGAGAATTTTTATTGTTTTATATTATTTTATTTCCCTTCTACGTGACTTTACCGAAAGAACCAAGAATATGCTTTATTGTTGTTTAGTTTGTTGTTTCTTTAAATAACTGTGTGTTGTTGTTTAATTTGTTGTCCTACCCCGCACCTCCGACTAGCACGGTTGGCTACGTACGGCGCGAAAGAAATTCAACATTTCTTTTACATACCATTCCCTACACTGTTAAACTGCTGCTATTTTGCTTTCGAATATTTTTCTTGTTCGAATCCAGTGATGCCAACTATTGTAATGCAATGGATTGTTGCGGTTTTTGTTGTTCAGGCCGAGCGAAGTGCCATGATGTCGGCCCCATAGCTCCCCACCGAGATGTCCCTGTCTGGTATCAGTGAGCATCATCGGTTTGGGTTTGGGGGTATCTCGACGCGGTGCTGGGAGAAAGGGGACATTGGGCCTCAGTTGCCGTTCATTCGCTGTGCAGTCGGAGTGGCCTTAGAACTGACCACTGAAAATACAGAGTACAGAATACAGAGCCGGAAATTATTTTTGTCAAAATGTCAAAAGTAAAAAGTCATGCCGATCATTGTGGAAAAGTCAATCCTCAGTGTCAGTTTGTATTTCGTTTCCCCCGTTGAAGCCATCGTTTCATCATACAGCACTGTAATGTTGCACTAGAGGACACATTTTCCACTATTTATTAATAAGTGCTGGAACTAATCCTCCACACTATCGGGGTTTAATTTAATCTCCACAAATTCCTGGAGAAACATGAGTCAGAGGAGAGCTTCCAGCAGGTGAGTGCGATATAGATCCAATGAATTCCGCGTGAAAACCTTTCAAACCCCAGCTCAGTGACACCCAGAGACATCGTACCTCGATGCGCATAATCTCTCGCACGACGATTGTGCAAAAAATAAATATTCCACGTCTTACTTCAAGGAAAACCACAATCCAAAATAAAATATAATCTGTAGCTGTTTTTGAGTAAATGCATGCTTATGCTACGTGCGGTATTACTGTGTGGCTTTATTTCTGAGTAAAAACAATTGAAAATCACAGCCATGTGACTCGGGGTCACCACATATCCAAGTTTTAACCCCGGACAAGTCTGGAACGCGGCATGTGTTTTTGGTGGCACAAATAGATTCGTATTCAGATCCGGTACCGATATTGCGTTGAACTTAATTTCAGATAATTGTCATCTGTGTTCGGGTGAATGGAATGGGATTGTACCGAGCTCTGGTACCCACTGCCGTTGCGTAGAACTTTATCGCAGTCGACTTGATCATTATAGACCTTCAAGTTCAAGTGCATGTATTAGGTGTAGCCCTGTGAGCCATTCGGCTCTTGAATCGGGTGCAACCGCAACAAACAAAAAACAAAAACATGAACAAAAACATCTTAAAGTGACTATGTGACTAAGTGCAAACAGAAAATGTGACTAAGTGCAAACAGAAAATCCAAGACCTCGGCTGACTGAGAAACATGTACAGGTTTGGTCTGCGGTGGCAAAGGTGGCGGTCCCACGTCTGACTTGCGGCACGCCACTACGACAACGCCGTGGTGCCCTCTAAGCGGCACCGCGCACCGCTGGAACGCGTTCACAACGCCGTGCGCGGGATTGGGCAGCCTCTTACCCAGGCCGACATCACGGCCACGTGGTGCTTGATGGGAGCCACGCCACGTGAGGCTATGGGGCAGCCAAGGGCACGTGGGATCACCCCCCATTGCACGTCGTGCGTGGCCACACGCGTTAGAAATCCTTTCACCCGCCCCTGTCTCGGTGTTCTCCTGCCGTTCCACTGCGTTGCTTTGCGTTGCGGGCCCGACGAATCGCTTCGGTGCTGCCGTTCCGGCTGACGATCTGGCGGAGATGCGAGGAGGGTGTTTTGCGATCGAGATGGGCAGCCGGTCACAGGCAGAGGAGCAGGGAGGGGAGGGGTAGGCCTTCAGGTGCGACTTGAAAAGGGAGAGAGAGTTGTCAGAGTCTCGGGCCAGGGTAAGGAGGGTTCCCGACCCGAGGAGCAGCAGAGGAGAAGGACAAGGCACAAGCAACACCCTCCCCCCCCCCCCCCCCCACAGCCTGTAACAGACTGTAGGGCAAGTGCTGTTAGCGAGCAGCACCTATGAAGGCCGGCACGGCACACGAGGGGGTGGGTGGCCAGCACCACACCCCAACCGCTTTTGTCTCCCCAGTGGCGATGTTTGTACATCACACCAGGTACTCATTAAAGGCTGAGTCGACCTAGGGGAGGCCCAGGACCGGTTCAGATAATCGTCGCCGGTGTTCGTCATGAGCGGGAATCGAATTCGGGTCGCCGGGTTCGTAGTGCGCTCACTAACCACCACACTAACGCGAACAAATCTCGACTCAAAACGCATCTGTTTAAAATGGCTTTCTCTCTCTCGGTAAAGTCACGTAGGTAAAAAATTTAAATTAATAAAATAAAAATCACGACGTTTCGGAGGCAACACAAGCTTCCGTCTTGTGTTGCATCCGAAACGTCATGATTTTTATTTTATTTTTATTTTACTTTTATTAATTCAATTTTTTTTACCTACGTGACTTTACCGAAAAAACCTAAGAATATGAATCCTTGCAGTCACGAAAGCTTCAAATCTAGGACCTTTATACATTTAAATTGTTATATTAAACCACACAACACACACAAAACCAACTGCGAATATCTGTACAATTTGCATCTGCGATGTACCGATTGTATCCCGAGTAAAGCCAACTGGCAGATCTCTCCCTGTGTGGATCCCAGCGTACAGATGGGGGATTTAAAATCCGTAACGTTGACACTTGTCCTGTAGGAGGGAGACATGATCTGGGAGGTGACTCGCCCAGATTTTAATTCACACTTGCTGATTGAAACTGCTTGGATTTTGAACCGCGGTCGTTCTGAATGCAGTTTTGATAATTAAATAACACCCAAATGTTTTTTTATCTTCTTGGTTCTTTCGGTAAAGTCACGTACCTGAGGATGGCTGCTTGCGTTGTGGCCGAAACGTCGTGAGAATTATTTAATTATGTTTTATTTTTATTATTTTATTACTTCCCTTCTACGTGACTTTACCCAAATGTTTTTGTTTTGGGGTTGCGTGTCTTCCCGATGTTAACGTGGTCCCTTCGCCATGTGCTCACACCGCTACGCATTCAGGACATCCCGCATTTGAGGGTTGTTCAGACTACACTTTTCTTTTTGACATCGGACACATGCCAGCGGACGGGATGAGCCTTCCCACGTTTGATTCCACCGCCAAAGCTCCTGGCAGCCATCGCGGTGCGTTCAAGTCAGTTTGTGGCCGGAAGTCGAGTAAGAATGTGTCTCCTCCACTCACACGGGAGGCTTTTTCCCCAAGTTGTTTACCTTTTATCTTTGTCTCCATAGAGACGATGGGCTGATTAGACACACTTACTGGGATTTGAACGCGCAATCTTCCAATCGTAAGTCGATTGTTTTTGTTTTTTAACCAAATCGCCACGAGTGGGAAAGTCCGGCCTTACAAATCACGTTCAATGAGGAACATTCCTTATGAACGTATTACTTTCGTTGGGTAGAACACTTACAGGACCTCATTTATTAAACATCAAGTCGAGGTGTGTCACGGTGGGATTATGCAACGAGCGGTTAAAAAAAAGTCAAGAAATTATAAAGCGGCCTCCGGTAAAAAAATAAAAATGCCCTAATGCGTGCATTGCCCTTGTACTGTTCACCTGTTGGGGTTGTTCTTGGTGTGACACTGGTTGTGAGACTGGGCCATCAAGGACATTGCAATGTATTTTAAAACACGGCATTGCCTTTGATAATTATCAGAGCATGTTTATTTGCATGTTCACCACAAGTCCCGCGTGTGATTAACGCGGGGACTTTATTCCTTGTAAAAAGGTTTCTATTTGGTGTTTAAACATCTGAACACAACTCCTGTTTTATTGCCAGAAAAAAGGCTAACAGCTATTCTTATTTTATATACTTTGATACTTGGAAAAAAAGGTCCCATCGTATAGCTGCTCACCCCGAGCTATAATTGTCCTGATGCGTGCATTGCCCTTGTACTGTTTATCTTTTGGGGTTGTTCTTTGGTGTGACACTGGTGGTGAGACTGGGCCCTAAAGAAGGCTGGCTCTAGTGTAGGCCAATCAGTTTCAAAGACAATGCCACCGATTACCAAAGCGTGTTTGTTTGCATGTTCGCCACAAGTACCGTGTGCGGTTAATGTAGACATGATTCCTTGCAAAAGGGTTTCCATTTGATTGTTTAAACATCTGAACATAACTCTAGGTTTAATTGCCAGAAAGGGGTTAAACCCCCGAGTCTTGTAGTGGTTTCAGCCTCCGGTACTCTCGGTCAACGTCGTCGCAGTTGTGCACCGAGAATCAATCCCGAGACACTTAAACATTAACAAAGAGCATCTGCGTGATGAGCGCGCGCTAATCAACAAAAATAAAATAACCTTCGTCAGCGAGCGCGCACCCACGGGCAGCGACGAAAGCATCGCGAACGCTCCGCGTCGTGAACGCTTCGCTCTGCGGACGGCGTGTGGAACATCTTCGGCGGCTAGAAACATTGAGGTTAGGCCTGCCTACGATCCATCCTAGGTTTAACCTGCAGGCTGGATTGTGTGAGGAGCTCACAAATCCTTGAAAGATCTGGACAAAGTCCCATCGGTGAGCTCCTCCGGCAGGCAAGGCTGCGTTGGCTGGGTCATGTAGCCCGCATGCCCAGTCACCGCATGCCGAAACAGCTTTTGTTCGGCCGGATACAGGGGGCTAAACGGGCGCAGTACGGGCTAGAGAAGAGATGGAGTGATGTGGTACAGGAGGACGTGGAGCTGAGTGGACTTGCCAATGACTGGTACCATCGGTGTTAAGATCGGCTTCTGTGGAGGAGGCTCGTGAAGGACGCTACTGGGCAGTTGGAGGCAGTCGCCCTCCAGCAACAACGGAGGACAGAAGAGCGATGCTCACAACAACGAGCGGAGCGCCGGGTGGCTAAAGCACAGCAATTTGGCATAGTAGGGGGCACAGGTGGTGCATCAGCCAGTCGTCTCAGTCAGTCGACCCGTAGCACCTGGGTCTGCCCCGTGACCTCTTGCCAGCGGGCGTCCGACACTTCACGTGGCCTCAACGTGCACATAGCCTGGCACAATTGCCGTGGGGACGTCACGTCCACTTAGTGGCGAATGGCGGTTGTTGTTGTTGTGTCGGTTTTGCGCGCTCCGCCAAGCCAACATCTAAAGTGAATTGTCTTGCACTGAGCGAAATCTTGTCAACGAGAGCCCTGGGAAGAGTGAGCGATGGTGGAGGTGGGTGGGGGGAGTTTCAAAGTCGAGCGGTGCAATGGAGGAAGCAGAGAGAGGGACATGTTCCGCGCTGTGTACAGCTGCTGTGGTGCAAACGGGTTTTGATTCCTTACCCGTACTCGTACCCGGCCGCACCAGGGTCGCAAACGGGTACCCGTACCCGGCCGTACCCGTACCCTACCTTGTGTTGCAGTCGAAACGTCGTGAGAATTTTATAGTTTTATATTTTTATTATTTTATTATTACCCTTCTACGTGACTTTACCGAAAGAACCAAGAGAATGAATCCCTGCAGTCACGAAAGCTTTAAATCGAAATTGTATCCTTATTTATATAGCGCGGTAGATGGACGGATGAACGAATGATTAATGTCCGTGTATTTAATTATCATCTTGCTTTAGTTTTAGTTTTGTGTGTACAATAATGGTAGAAAGGTCCCAAGTTCCTGATACCGAAACTGGCGATAATCGACTGTCCCATATCGAGGTACGTGCCGCCTTGTATGCGATGCATTTTGATTTTACGAAGAAAAGAAACAGAGCAAGCAAACTAATATGCCGGCGGATAAAGTTGCAAATACATGTTATGAATTGAATGGTAATGGAAGAGGGCCAACGAGACAGGATGCCAGCCTGGTGCGCCTGCTCTGCTTGAGGGCACATTTGCTAATTGTTTATCGCAGCTTTGTATCTGGCAAGTGATTTTAAAATAGCGATAGTGGCACCAGGGTCGCCAGGGTGACCAGATGTTAGCTACCTCGCCCGGTGTGCAGGAGGTCGTGGGTTCAAGTCCGACCCTTACGGCTGCTATAATTTTGCATGTTCTCACCTCGTGGTCGCGTGGATTTTTCTCCGGGTCCTCCGGTCTTTCCCTCCACATTCAGAATCAACGTGCGTTTAGAGTATTTGGCTGCTATAAATTTCCACGTGATAAGCCACTTCGTTGAGCTATCATTTGTTGCCAAGTCGCTTCATAGCTCAGTGGGCCTTACCTGGTAAAATAAAATTAGAACGTTTAGTTGAGCTCGAATGTTGCTCTCTCTCTCAAGCTAAGAGACTGCTGCTCGGCAGTTAAGGTAAATCCACAGTGGATAGTAAATGTTTAGAAAAGTGCTGAAATTAGCGATCAAGGTTGACATGACCGGCAGACTAATGTCATCTGTCGCAATTCTTCATAGCGTGATGCGAGGGTGAATGAAGACTGCATGTCAAGGAGGCCACTACATTCAGAATAATGTTTAAAAAATTCATATTTGGTTTTGTGTAGCGTTGTGGGGCATGCAAACTGCATCTCACAGTTGCCGAGGAATCGTGGACAAATCTGCAAGGAAGTAAGCCAGGCCGTGAGCCGGTGATACCCACAATTGTCCAGGCTCTGCAGTCCTCTTCATACTCGGATGTTTCAAGGCAATTAATGAGTGTTTATACAACTCACGCGTACGACGGAGCAACGCTCTGTCCCATGCAGAAGGGACGGGTGATATTAGCCCGTGCCTTTCTGCTCTGCATTGTCTCGGCACGGCAGGGTATGGCCTCCTCCTTGATGCTCACAGGAAAAGAGTTTCGCAACATCTGTGCTATCAGCCAACCCTCGCTGCAGCCTTCGCTGTGCTGGATGACAGACGTGCCTCGGTCATCACTGCTCCGGCTGTATAAGTGTGTTTAGCCTTGCTGATTTTATGTTTCTAAAAGTGCAAGATTGAATCGACTGTGGTCACATGTGCCAGTGACATCGACCGTGTATGGAGTTGGGTCAGAGGTCAGGAGTAGACCGGCGTTACTGGATTTTAGAGGTGTAAAAAAAATAGCTTCTTTTCTCACAGACATTGACTGCACGGTGAATATAATCGGATGCTCCGATCGCCACCATCAGTCACGATGTATCCAACTGATGGATGAATGATTCCGAGCCATCGCCATTTCTCACTGTCGCGTGACGTTACAATCCTTTGCCGCATCTACAAACGAGTTGAGTTCATCACTCCGTCTCCGCGGCGGACGTGATTTACTCTGCTCATGAATTTTGTTGCTACTTGATTAGACTGCCGCACGATGTACGTGCTCTGTGCGGTTTCGTCACTGAGAGGTGCTGTGCATTGGCACACAGGTATCCATTCGCAAGGGGTGGAACTAAGCGGGAGACATTTGGTCTCTGACTGTAATAATGAACTAAACTGCAAACGAACCCATTTTATTTCATTTCACCAGGTATTTATTTTACCCACTGAGCTACGTAGCTCTTTTTCAGAAGCGACTTGGTCACAGATGATAGTTTAACGAAGTGGCTTATCATATGGAAATTTATAGCAGCCAAATATGTACTCTAAATGCACGTTGCTTCTAAATTTGGAGGGAATAACTAGAGGACTCGAAGAAAAATCCACCTGACCATGGGGAGAACATGCAGACTCCAAATATACAGGAAGTGTCAGGGTTGGGATTAAACCCCCGACCTCCTGTATATCAGGCGAGCTAGTTAACATCTCACCACCATGACGCCCACCTACAGAAGGCCAAATATTGGTCGTAGAACTTACAACTGTAACTGGCAGATGGAAAGTCACGTAGCCTTTTGTTATGCAGTCTATTCTTAGTCTTAAGCCTCACCTTACCATATTAATAAAAAGTGTGCCGTACTTGGCCCTTCCCCTCTCCAACCATTATATATACGGAGTGGTAGCTCTTGTAATCTCTCATTTACTTGATACAGCTGTCGTGGCTGTGACGGTTCCACCTGAAGACGGAAGCTTGTGTTGCCTCCGAAACGTCGTGATTTTTATTTTAATTTTATTTTACTTTTATTAATTATAATGTTTTACCTACGTGACTTTACCGAAAAAACCTAAGAATATGAATCCTTGCAGTCACGAAAGCTTCAAATCTAGAATTAATGGCAGATGGAAGTGACAGTGAGGCGTGGTGATGGTGGTGGTGGCGTCAACTTGCATTGGCCGTGTTTGACCTCCTGACCTCGTATCGGCCTGGTCACGTCCCGACTTTGCACGAACGGTAACGATGGATTAGCTTTCGTAATTTTGTTGCGCGGCTGGATTTTCTTAGGCGGCGGTTTAATTTCATTCCCTTACTTAGATTGTCAAAAGAAATCTCCATCGGAAAGATGGAGCTGCAATTTGTTCTAGTTTTTATCTCGTGGAGGGACACACTGCCATAACTCACTTGCGCGTATTCTCTGACAAACGACGATCTGATAATGACAGGGGCGCGTTGCTGCGCTGCAGGTTATCTGGAACAGGCGCTCATTTACCGAGAAAGGTGTCCGTGGATAAGCGCGACGACGGATTTCTATGATCGCCGCGAGATATTTTTGGGGGCAGCGCGTGCAGTTTGGGCCAACGCAATCTTCCCGCGACACTCCAGCGGCAGACAGAACTCGTCGATTGACTCGTGAAAGATTGCCGAGGCAGAAACACTTCATCCGCGCGGTGCGTAGCCAGAAGGATAATCGCACCACCTCCTCCTACGGACGCGCCGAACAGCCACCGAAAGCGGATTGACGCGTTGCGCACAAAGTCGCAAACCGCCTCTTTTATTAAGAACGCGACGCCGCGTATTTTGGGGGCTTTGTGAAGCGTCGCAATGCGGCCCTGCATCTCGGCGGTCTTTAACAAGAGCGATGGGGAGGTGGGTGGGGGGACGCAGGTCGGCAGGAGCGGTGATCCTCCTCCCGTCCGGCACGTTGCAGAGATAAGACGCCGATTTATTTTATTTTTGGAAACGGAAACAAAAGTTACAAATCGACCGTCTCGGGTTCTCTTGGAGGCCTACGAAGCATCAACACGGCAGGAACAGAAGCCACCGCTTGGCTTTTAGTGACTTTGCATTCGCTAAATAAAGAATACAATCCGCGTTCGTGGTTTGTGCTCGGGTGGCAGGAATAGATTTTTTTACGGAGATCTGCTGCTGCTATTGCATTAAACTTCATTTCGATGATAATTGACCTCGGCTGACTGAGACGTATACATCTGGGGCTTTGTCCTAACAGCCGGGAAGGGTGCAGACCCCGACTCTGCATCCACGTAAGCACTTTCCAAGCAATTGAAATCGTTAATTAGCTTATCGAGTAACCCCTTTATCCCGAGAAGCGTTATGGATTGACGAAGCAAAATCAAATCGATGTGCGAACACGTGTCCCGCGGTATTTAATCACGCCTCTGGCTCAATAATCAGCAATTCTTGGAAAACGCGGTTCGATTTTCGACAGATAGAATGCAGGTAACGCGATTATAAGGGTGTGGCAGTGAAGATGCGTGTGTGAGTGAGTGATAGGGTGAGCAGTTGTATAGTGGAGCGGTAGTGGAGCGGTGGTGTAGCGGTTAGCGCTACGCTGCGCTGCAAACCCGGCGACCCGGGTTCGATCTCCGCTCACAACAAATATTGGTGACAAATTTTTAAACCGGTCCTGGGCCTCCCCTAGGTCGACTCGGCTTCAAATGAGTACCTGGTGCAGTGTGTAAAAATCGCCACTTGGGAGACAAAGGCGGCCAGGCGTGGTGTTGGCCACCCAATCCCTCGTAATCCGTTCCGGCCTTCATAGGTGCTCGCTACCAGCACTTGCCCCAACGATCTGTTAAGGCTATACGGGGATCTTTGTCTTTGTGAGGGGACTGGCCTCCCCCGAGGTCAGTTCGGCCTCCAAGAGGCTCCTGCCGAGTTGCCGCGGTCGCGGGCAATGTTGCTGTTGCGAGTAACCCCAATTGAATCATCTGCATCATTTTTTTTATGTGATTTTATTGGGATCTATGATCAACACCCGTCACATCGTAGGTTCGTTTGGCAATGTGAGGAGGCTGAAGAACCAATGTAGAAAAGGGGAAGAACAGAAAGACTCCATACATCGAGACTCCATACATCGAGACTCCATACATCGAGACTCCATACATAGAGACTCCATACATCGAGACTCCATACATAGAGACTCCATACATATAAGGAGCGAACCCAGGCTCGTGTTACTGTGAGGCTCACGTGTCACCACTGTTGGTATGGTTCGAACATCGGCACTTGTGACTTCCTTAAATCTGAAATGGCAGTCTAAAGGTTCATTAGGTAAGATTAACATCTTTCCAATCTTCGCACACAAAGCCCCGTTGTAGTCGTTACCGAGTGTTATATTTGTTTTGGGAATTCATACATCTCCCCCGCGATGGATTTGTTTTATATTGCCCGCGATGATCTTTCCTGCTGTGCTCATGCACATACGAACAACAACAACAGCAGCAGCAGCAACAACAACAACAACAGCAGCAGCAGCAACAACAACAACAACAGCAATCAAAGCCCAACGACACGAATATTCAGAGCGCTATTCGCCGGCAGGAATTTGTTCATTCTCTGTTTGTGGGTCGGGGATTCAGAGGGGATACCTCAGACTCGCGTTTCGCCAAATTCAAACCCGGCCGCAATCTCCACAATATTGTCAAACACAAAGCCTCGCTCGTTTATTGCGGCTTTCATAGATCCCACGGCGCCGTCGTGAGCCAATAACGGAGGGACCGAATTATCTCAGAAAGTCCATTTGCGATTGCAATGCTATAATAAGTATTCAGCGATCATAATAGCACACAATTCTAGATTTGAAGCTTTCGTGACTGCAAGGATTCATACTCTTAGGTTCTATCGGTAAAGTCACGTAGGTAAAAAATAAAATTAAAAGTTAATAAAAGTAATAATGGAAATAAAATAAAATAATAAATCACGACGGTTTTTTTTTTACCTACGTGACTTTACCGAAATAACCTAAGAGTATAATAGCACACACACACGTATCGCTGCCGTAGGAACGTGGAATTTCCACCACGTGCTTCAGAGCGCTGATAGCGATGAGTGGCTGCCCGTTGTTCATGTTGGCATGGCTAGGCGGTGTCGCATTCAACGAATTATTTACATGACGAGCGGCAAGACTGAACGAGGCAGGTGTGGTGGTATCACCCCACTGGAGGAATCGTCACTTCGGAGGCGAGGATTCTGGGATGTGATGTCGGTTTATGAAGCTCACAAACCCTCGGGGCATGCGAGCCTGCCAGGAGAATGATTTATTTTATACTTTAGTTTTTGATACTCGATTGAGGCTTTCCTGGCAAAGTACATCCCGGTAACACTTCCAGGGAATGATCCTGCTTTAGGATGTGTGACCGATTTCATGGAAGGGTAAATATGTTTTTCAAGTTTTAAGTTCACCTTGTTTCACCACGGTGAAAACTCAAGAGGCCAAAGAGCAAATCGCAAAGTGCAACGGTGACGCAAAAATATAAATCAGAGTAGAAAACCACCCCGAGATGAAGGAGAGAATGAACACCCACGTTGTTACCAATTCAATGCAAAATGTAAAACAGTGCAACCCACGACCTCCTGCATACCAGGCGAGGTAGTTAACATCTCCTAGCCACCGTGATGATGATGATGAGAGAGAGACACGCAAACTCCAAATATACAGCATCAGGCCTTAGGGTTGGGATCGAAGCCACGACCTCCTGTATACCAGGCGAGGGAGTTAACATCTCCTAGCCACCGTGATGATGATGAGAGAGAGAGAGAGACACGCAAACTCCAAATATACAGCAGCAGGCGTCAGGGTTGGGATCGAACCCACGACCTCCTGCATACCAGGCGAGGGAGTTAACATCTCATAGCCACCGTGATGATGATGAGAGAGAGAGAGACACGCAAACTCCAAATATACAGCAGCAGGCGTCAGGGTTGGGATCGAACCCACGACCTCCTGCATACCAGGCGAGGGAGTTAACATCTCATAGCCACCGTGATGATGATGAGAGAGAGAGAGACACGCAAACTCCAAATATACAGCAGCAGGCGTCAGGGTTGGGATCGAACCCACGACCTCCTGCATACCAGGCGAGGGAGTTAACATCTCATAGCCACCGTGATGATGATGAGAGAGAGAGAGACACGCAAACTCCAAATATACAGCAGCAGGCGTCAGGGTTGGGATCGAACCCACGACCTCCTGCATACCAGGCGAGGGAGTTAACATCTCATAGCCACCACCGGGGCAGGTGCCCTCAGCAGTAGGCGACTGGGCTCACTGCCCTACTCATGCAGAGGTCGGGATCTGGATGAGTACCACGACCTCCTGTGTACCAGGCGAGGGAGTTAACATCTCAGAGCCAATTTTTTTCAATTTAAAGCTTTCGTGACTGCAGGAAGGGTGCCTTGACAAAGGAATTTGCATATCAACAGAGGAATTTTGCGTATTTATGGCAAATGCAGATATGGGATTAGTCACAACTTGTGGAATGCGTAGGAGGTGACTAATCCCATATCTGCATTTCCCATAAATATGCTAAATGCCTCTGTTGATATGCAAATTCCTTTGTCAAGGCGCCCTTCCTCCTCTAACCAAGCAGCTTAAATAGACGCTGCCAAGCTTGGTGGTGTTCATTCAGACGCTGTCTTTCCGACAGCCCTGTTCTTCACCTGAGGACGGCTGCTTGCGTTGTGGCCGAAACGTCGTGAGAATTGTATTTTATTACGTTTAATATTTTTATCATTCTATTATTTCCCTTCTACGCGACTTTACCGAAAGAACCAAGAAGATCTCAGAGCCAACCACGGCGACCTCGTGATTCAGCCACCTCGAGCCGGAGCAATGTCATTTCGCGGGGCACTGAGAGAGCAATCATCTCCACGTCTGTCACGCGCCCGTCGGGTCTCGAGGGCGACTCGGACGCCGTTGGGATTCTCGCTGACGACTCCGGATTTTTTGTGTTATTATTCGAAAAACTCCGCGTGAAGCGTTTTTATTTTTTTTTGCTGCTGCTGCAATACGACAGAGCACGAACGCTCGAGCAAGACGCGAGCGCCAAGTCCGTGAGTTTTTTTTTTTAACGCATCGGTTTTAACCCGTCTGAAGCGTTTCGTGGCAGCCCAGTCTGGAACGCTATCCCTCTTGCACATTCGCAGCATCACCTCAATCGCCTCCTTCAAGAGACACTTAAAAACTCACCTCTACAACCACGTGCTTTTGAGCGACTCTGAGCTTGGCTCTGCGCCTCTGAGTTGCGGCCACTACGTCTGCAAATTTGCGCGCGTTACAAATTGAACTATTATTATTGTTATTACAAGTTGCCGTGTCGGCACCGAATCAACACGGGACGCCGCTGGTTCCGCGGCTTCTGGAATGTTCGCCGACAAAACGCTTCGCTCGCGACGCAACAAAAACACTCCCCCGATGGCAGGGAAACAAAAAAAACATTTGACGTGAACGCTCGGGTCTGAAAAGTGAGATTCAAAGAGGCGCTGAGTCATGGCAGCGTGCGGAGAATTACACGGAGAGACGGAACGAGGCACCGCGCGGATCGTAGAGCGGCACGGGAGTTGAGTTGGCGTCGTTGGAACTCATCTTCCTGGTTCTTTCGGTAAAGTCACGTAGAAGGGAAATAATAAAATAATAAACATAAAACATTACAAAATAATTCTCACGACGTTTCGGCCACAACGCAAGCAGCCGTCCTCAGGTGAAGAACGGGTCTGTCGGGGAGACAGCGTCTGAATGAAACACCAACACGCTTGGAGCGACTATTTAAGCTGAAGACAGCGTCTGAATGAAACACCACCACGCTTGGAGCGACTATTTAAGCTGAAGACAGCGTCTGAATGAAACACCACCACGCTTGGAGCGACTATTTAAGCTGAAGACAGCGTCTGAATGAAACACCACCACGCTTGGAGCGACTATTTAAGCTGACGACAGCGTCTGAATGAAACACCACCACGCTTGGAGCGACTATTTAAGCTGAAGACAGCGTCTGAATGAAACACCACCACGCTTGGAGCGACTATTTAAGCTGAAGACAGCGTCTGAATGAAACACCACCACGCTTGGAGCGACTATTTAAGCTGAAGACAGCGTTTGAATGAAACACCACCACGCTTGGAGCGACTATTTAAGCTGAAGACAGCGTCTGAATGAAACACCACCACGCTTGGAGCGACTATTTAAGCTGAAGACAGCGTCTGAATGAAACACCACCACGCTTGGAGCGACTATTTAAGCTGAAGACAGCGTCTGAATGAAACACCACCACGCTTGGAGCGACTATTTAAGCTGAAGACAGCGTCTGAATGAAACACCACCACGCTTGGAGCGACTATTTAAGCTGAAGACAGCGTCTGAATGAAACACCACCACGCTTGGAGCGTCTATTTAAGCTGAAGACAGCGTCTGAATGAAACACCACCACGCTTGGAGCGTCTATTTAAGCTGAAGACAGCGTCTGAATGAAACACCACCACGCTTGGAGCGTCTATTTAAGCTGAAGACAGCGTCTGAATGAAACACCACCACGCTTGGAGCGACTATTTAAGCTGAAGACAGCGTCTGAATGAAACACCACCACGCTTGGAGCGACTATTTAAGATGAAGACAGCGTCTGAATGAAACACCGCCACGCTTGGAGCGTATATTTAAGCTGAAGACAGCGTCTGAATGAAACACCACCACACTTGGAGTCTATATTTAAGCTGAAGACAGCGTCTGAATGAAACACCACCACGCTTGGATCGACTATTTAAGCTGAAGACAGCGTCTGAATGAAACACCACCACGCTTGGAGCGTCTATTTAAGCTGAAGACAGCGTCTGAATGAAACACCACCACGCTTGGAGCGACTATTTAAGCTGAAGACAGCGTCTGAATGAAACACCACCACGCTTGGAGCGTCTATTTAAGCTGAAGACACCGTCTGAATGAAACACCACCACGCTTGGAGCGTCTATTTAAGCTGAAGACACCGTCTGAATGAAACACCACCACGCTTGGAGCGTCTATTTAAGCTGAAGACAGCGTCTGAATGAAACACCACCACGCTTGGAGCGTCTATTTAAGCTGGTCGTTGGACTGTTGAGGACGCGGCTATGGTCGAGGATTTAGCGACGGAGCGGCAGCCACGGGACGGAACGCGTCTGAGGGGCACGTCCGCAGAGGGAGATGGAGCGGATGAAATCGGCAGGTTGTGTGCAGGTGCTCCACGACCTGTTGCATCGCGGGGCAGGGAGAGGTGGCGATGGCTTTGGGGGCTCAGGGAGGCCTTCATCCAGCAGTGGATTGACCAAGGCATGACGATGTTGATCGCTTCGGTTTGAATGACGGTGAGCATGAGTTTGAACGGTATTCAAATGTGCCACTCTGAAGCGCACGTGGGACCTCTTTCGCGCCGCGCGTGGCGCAAACCGCGCTACCATCTCATCGGAGGCGTCGGCATACGGACGGTCTCTGAACGCACTCCGTGTCTGACCACATCGTTGAATCGACTCCCCCAGCGGTTCGCGAGAAGCAACGTGATTGATCTCGCTCGCACGATGCACGTGCGACTGGAGGTTTATTTTATTTTATTTCTCTCCCTCTCCAAAGGCCCGCATGAGCTCTCTGATGAATTTAACGAGCGGCCGACGGACGAATTAACGACAAGCCTTTTGACCGTGCTAATGACGAGGCCGAGAGGCCCTAATTCAAGAGTCGGTGTCTCTCTTGGCCGCATTGGGGGTGCGGGGGGGAGGAAGAGCAGCAGGACAATTGCCTCGTCGAGTCCAAGAGATTTCGCGCGCGCGGCACAATCCCCACGTCGCGTTGCTGGTAATTAGCCGACGCGATGCGTGTAACGTCAAGGGCAGAGGCTAAGCGTCTCACTCCTTCATTAGGGGGGCAGCAGCTGGAAAAATATAATTTCTGTGCGCGCTCTAATTGCCCGCTTTAGGCGTGGGGGATGACTCAATAGAGGCTGAGAATTGGCGCAGTTAAGGGCTCTTGATGGCGAGCACATGAGTTCAATTACTTAGCCAGGGTTGAGTCAAGGCATCATCGTTGACGCTCTGTTTTACGCGTTCCACTGCTGGACGAAGGGCCCCGCCCCCCCACACATGTCACGCACTTCGTGAAGGTTGTCTGACCGCACTTCACCGAGACCTGTCCAGTGCGGGGGAGGCGAAGCTGAGTAAATTCAGCGTGGCACGACTGGCAAGATGGTGCGGTGCAGAGGAGGCCGTGTGTAAGAAGTGTGGTACGTACGCTACGTTGAACTTCTTTCGCGCCGTACCTAGCCCACCGTGCTAATCGGAGGTGCGGAGAAACGAGTTTTCAGTCGAGATTTAAAAGCGCAAAGCTCTGGTTACCTCCTGTGATTATTGCAAACATGATCCCTTGTATAAATGTATCAGTTTTTGTACCAGTTGAAAGGGTAAAAACCCTACTACTATATTTTGCCACTGGTAAAGGAGATGTCTCATAGTAATCCAGCACGGGGGTTTAGTTTTCCGAGTGAACAGACGCAGGGTCTATGAGTTGACGTCAATGACGCCTGTTTTGTGTGCGAGTCTGCTCAGCGGAGAGACTAAATGGTTTGCGTTGGCCAGAAGGCACGGCTCTGCATCCTGTCTGGGTCATAAAAGTCCGCCCCGAGCCACTCGTAGAGGCCGCAAAGTGTCTTGTGCCGATTAAAATGGCATCGTCACTGTCATTATCATCATGTTCACTGTACCAGTGTTGGCAGTACAAGTTAGCGCGTTGATTTAAACAGATGTACATTGATTAAGATGCGCCAGACGCTTGTTATGATTGCTTCTATAATTGCAGAATAGTTTTTGTTTGATTACAAAAACGACGGAAATGTGGACATGAGTGGCTGGGATGAAGGCAGCGATAATTCGGAAAGGCAATTCATATATGCCACGCAGACAAATTATGCAATTACACTGGTCAAAAAAAAAACATTTTTTTCTGGCCTGGACTTTTGCAGCTGTTTTAGACAAATTTCAGGGTGCTGATTCCAAATGTGATCTCAGATTTGCTCTATCACATCATTTTTATGCTATCGGCATACCCCATTTTCATTGATTTTACCCGAAATTAACTCTGTCACTTATGATTGCAAGTTGTTGCGAGTCAGTGACTGCTTTAGTGTTAAAATATGGTGCTGTATTTTTAGGATAGTGTGTTTATAATATCATTGTATGTAGATATCCACATTTAATATTTTTCTTCTGCAGTTTTTATTGAAAAGGCAATATTTGATATCTCAAAAACCTGATGTGATAGACAAAAACTGATGCCAGATTTGGAATCAGCACCCCAAAATTACCTTAACACCGTTGGAATACCTTATGCCAGAAAAAAGTGTATTGACCAGTGTTATGAATCACATTCAACTGACGCAAGCTTCATGCGCTTTACCTAAACCAACCTGTGCAACAAATTGTATTCTATTTCGCATTTCTATAGCGCCCTTTGCAACTTTGAAACCATGCAATTAAAATAATAATTAGGTTCATCTTACAACGACACATTTTATTTCTCACCTGTAAATGCCAGGCTAACCATGCACGCTTCGATCACTGAAGTATGGCGTCGCATTTCCGATCATAATAAATGAACCTGATTTTTACAAAATTTATTAAATAAAATCAAGTTAAATTTTGATTGAAAGCTTTCGTGACTGCAGAGATTCATATTCTTGGTTCTTTCGGTAAAGTCAAGTAGAAGGGAAATAATAAAATAATACAAATATAAAACAATTAAAATTCTCACGACGTTTCGACTGCAACACAAGCAATCATCATCAGGTGTGAAATCCACAGCAAGACTTCAGCAGTTTGTTCTTGCTGTGGTTCCCCACCTGATGACGGTTGCTTGTGTTGCGATGGAAACGTCGTGATCTATTCTTTTTCTACCTACGTGACTCTACCGAAAGAACCAAAGAGTACATTAAATCACTTTACGGCGCTGATTCTACTGTCAGCTGCTCCTCACTATAAATGTAACTATTTTTATTTTTTATTTTAACAGCTAAGGCCCGCTGAGCTATATAGCTCTTTTTCAGAAGCGACCTGACCACAAATGATATGTCAACGAAGTGGCTTTAATGCAAATTTATACCAGACAAATACTCTAAAATGCACGTTTCTAAATGTGGAGGGGAAAACCGGAGGACCCGGAAAAAATCCACACGATCACGGGGAGAGGGACATGCAAACTCCAAATATACAGCAGGTGTCAAAGCCGGGATTGGTAGTTAACATCTCATCACCGTGATGATGATGAGAGAGAGAGACGAAAACTCCGAATATACAGCAGACGTCAGGGTTTGGATTGAACCCACGACCTCCTGCATACCAGGCGAAGTAGTTAACATCTCCTAACCACCGTGATGATGATGAGAGAGACACCGCAAACTCCAAATATACAGCAACAGGCGTCAGGGTCTGGATCGAACCCACGTCCTTCTGTATACCAGGCGAGGAAGTTAACATCGTCACCGCAGTACCCACTCGTCTAGGGTTAGCGACTTTGCACCCACGTAACCGCAAACGCAGCGGCAGAAGTAATCCTACATTTGGCATTTCAAAGGTAACATCTGAGAAGTCGACTACTTTTCAAATTACGCTTTTTTAAACGAGCGCGCGCATCCATTCGATGTAACCGTGGAATCGCCGTCACTCTAACAACGGTCGTCGGATGTGTCACGTGATTTCTACTAAGCGCCTGCTGCTACTCTCGCATTTAACCCGAGCTGCTTGTTTTTCATTTTGTTGCAATTGCTTTTATGGTTCAGTTTTCAACCGCAAAAATACTCATGCGAAGTCATCGACTGGTACACGCTAAATGATATAATTGAGTCATACAGGATTACCTGCCCTTGGCACATCAATTAGAGGAATGCATCGCGTCGAACGCGTCTCTCCTTAGCATGGCACGGTGGCTAAACCCTGTCTCTATTACGCTGCAGCCAAACACCTAGATTTGGATCATCTTGGGCCCTAAGCCAGGGCTAAGTTTGGAAGGCGACTGGCACACCCGTGGGATGGCTCCCGTATCATCCAGCAATTCATGAAATCCCCGCGGAGCCCTCAGGAGATGGAGCCGGCTCTGGATGCTGGCTAATTGGGCACTGCGAGGAAATATTCCCAAGGCCCCAGGGTCAAGGTCCAGCCCTGGTCTCATCATCCACATCGTGATGGGCAACGGGCGTGCGTGTCACGTGTGCGTGTGCGGCCTCGCCCGGCTTGGAGTGGTGTCAGGGCCTGCAAGTGAAGCGTAGTAGCAGCAGGAATGTTGAGAATTTCATTTATTTCATTTTTGTCTTATCCACTCAATTCTATCTCGATAGCACCATCGGTCGCCGTTGTATGAAGCGAAACGACCCATTTGGAATTCTCTTACGGAGGCAGATCTATAAGCTTCCCAAGGGGATGGTTGCCGGCCCCAAAATGTCACCATTTGAAACAGGGCCCAACATTAAATAATAATAATAATAATAAAAAAAGAATAAAACATCAATTGCATTTTCTCTGGTAAGTAGCAATAAAATACCAATTTTCAGGGGCTCAAGGGGGAATAGGGGGGGGGGGGCACCGTTATCACAGAGCAGTGCATGACCCCGTGTAGTGGAACAGTCCGTGGAAGGAGCTCTCAGAACTACTGCTTAGATCTCTTCAAATGACACCTTCTCCCCACGAGACTGCAACACTCTTTTGGCCGCCCTACTGCAGAGATAAATGTTCATCGAACGGCAGTCAAACCAATATATATGCATTTTTACATCTCATCGCTCCAATTTAGCACGCATTAACCGCAGAACCATATGTAATTTGTTTTTATTCTTTTCTCTCTGCTCATTGGTGACCAGGGCCAAGACAAATCAACTTTGTCATTGAGATTGCCATGCCCTGGCTCACCTTGACAAGGCAGTGCAGCAAGCGGGACCGATCGCCATCTTTAACCATCTGTACGGGGGATAGAGCGTTGCCCCATCACTTGTGTGGACTCTCTCCGGCTGCTCCGCTTTCCTCACACGCGATTAAACGCCTCATACATCGATAGGCTGAAAACATCTCGAAATAAAAGAAAAAACCCCAACGCATCACCCGCCTGAAAATGAGTCCTAAGACTCTCAAATGTGGCTCTCCTCGATAAGTAATTAAACTTTGCTACGCCACGCAACTCGGTTTAATCATGGGCGGCTCCTCGGGTTTAAAACCCCTGGAGTCTGAGCCGTGCCAGCATAGCCACACTGAGTAACCGGGGCATTGAGAATTCAAACTTTTGGCCTTTTGCCAAATTTAACGTCTTGCTTTGGCGGAGCCTGGGGTGGCACCCATCCCATTGAATCGAGCAGTCGGGATATTCCGCATTCTCACAGTTGAGCAACACCAACGCATACAATAATCACAACAGCAGCCGAAATTAAACCACCGCTGTTGACCTTCGACAAAAGTGGCGCTCCGAGCAGTGGTTCATTTTACTGTCACCTCGAAGGGACCGGGAATTGAACCTGTCGTGTGATTTGTGCTCCGAGTCGAGCTTTCTAATTACGTGACCGTACCTGCCGGATACACGGGCGTCATTAACACTTTATAAATAATAGTGCTGGACACAAACATGCAAGGATGAGTCACTGCAATGCCAAAGTGTTTTTTGAGCCATTAATATAAAAAATACCTCCCCTCCCACACCCTGTAATATTCGGAAAGCAAATACATTATTCTGTTTTCCGTAATCAATCGGCACTTGAAACGGAAAAGCGTGCGATTCATACATTAACAACAACGCAGCGGCACTAATCAATATTCCGACGAACTACCAGGACTCACGGCGGCTCCCGGGAACATTTTGCGGTTCGCGAGTGAAATAAAAAATGCGCGCGGCTGCATTTTGTGATTTGTAAATTTTCTCCGCTTTCTAAAACGTCGCTCCGCGCAGGATGGCGCGGAGCTTTCATCTCGCGCGTGCGCACGCAGCTACGAGACGCTGGTGCGGGTACCGCTCTCTGTGTGAGTGTTCTGGGGTGGGGGGGGCAGGATCAAGCAAGTTATAAAGGGGCCCCCTAAATAAATAAAAACACGTAAATATTAAAACACAATTTTTTTTTACTTGCATGGTAAAGTAATTACCTTTTTTCATTTGCTATACAGCCACAGATAATACCGCAAATCGTTAACCTTAAACACCCAGCCGTTCGTAAAAGTTGAAGGCGGTATAGTACTACATTAATAGAGCAAGTGCAGAATCACTGAACCGGAATTGATAGCTTGAACGCATTAACAACGCGGGGCACTTAGCTCCACATGAAGCTACTTTTTTTTGCCACGAGGATAATCCGGCACGGGGAGGGGGGTGGGGGAAGGGGGGTCGTGACCCCTAGCCGACGAGAGCCCCCTTCGGTGGCAGCGTGAGCGGGAGCGCACTCCACAATTAGCCTCCACTTCGGATGCGCTCGCCTCTTTAATTCGTGGATGTCACAGGCCCCGAGTGGTCTCTGACGAACCGCCTCTGTCCGACTCTCTGTTGTATTACATTCCATTTCTAAGTATACTAGATTTGTGTTTCTATTTCATGTATACCTGATGATGCTGATTGCTTGTGTTGCAATCGAAACGTCGTATGCAAGTATTTAATTTATTATTTTATCTTTATACGTGACTTTACCGAAAGAACCAAAGAGTAGTTGGCTGTGTCGGGTGGTGGCGGGTTTAACGACACATTCATATTTATGCGATCTAACCCCCCAAAAGAAAACTGTCTATTATGGATAATATTGGTCGTGATAGCCGACGCGTCACTCCCCTCCCGCTCGCTGCTTAGACTGGGAAACAGCTCAAGTCGAGGTGTGTTGTTGTTTCACCTCTATATTTAGTAAAAGCGCCAAGGTCCTGTCGTTCTGAGCCCACCAGTGCACGTGAGTGGCAGTACCAGCCTTGATGAGACCGCGATCACGTGCGAGTGTTTCAAACAAAGAGGCCCGCATCTGTTTTGCACGGTGTCAAAATGCGGACGCTGTATTTTAAATCCGCGATATCTTGGACGTTTGCCAGTTCCGGGGGCCTGAATTCCTCCCTCGATATTTTCTTGGGAACGCCTCGCGTCGCGCAGATTGTGAGATTCGGCGTCGCAAGACATTTGTGCGTCCTTATTAAAGGCAGTTCATCTGAAGGACAAGGGAGTTCAATTTAACCGCTGTCCTTTAGGGCGCCTGGCAACCCACAGGCGCTATTCCCGCACGTGTTGTTGCACCTCACCACACACGCCACCGCACAGATTACCACGAACACAAGCGGCATGTAGCCGTCAACACTCTGTTGGGGCAAGTGCGATGGGGCCAATAGCGATGCGGGCCAGAACGGTACACGAGCGGGTGGGTGACCAACACAGCGCGTGGCAGCGTTCGTCTCCCCGGGACTGATGTTTGCACACTCGAGGAGACCCAGGAACCCGGTTCAGATATTTGTCGCCGATGTTGACCGTGAGCGCGAATCGAACTCGAGTCTCTGGGTTCGTAGCGCAGCGCACTATAAGCACTGCACCGCCACAAAGGCCACCGCAGACACCACCCCACACCACCACGGTACATCGAACTTGGGTCGGATGCGACGTTGGCAAAAACAATTCCCGGTTTGCACCGTTCCCTAAGTTTCCCCGGCTGAAATGAATCATCGATCATTGCTCAGACATCACGGCACGCGCACGCGCGCGGATCCACGAGGGGGAAACGCGGCCACGTGGCCACGCGGGGAACCGCGGAGAGGCTGAGATGCCGTGGAGGCGGACGAGCTGACGGCAGGTCAGAGGTCGCAACCGGGTACCCGATACCCGTACCCTACCCGATACCCGGTACGGGTAGCCGTTTGCGACCCTGGTGCGGCCGGGTACGGGTAAGGAATCAAACCCCGTTTGTGACCTCTGCGGCAGGCCGTGGCGAGTGGATGGAGCGCGCTCGCCCGTTCTCTCCCACCCCGCTACGGTGCACATCAGAGCCTCCCGCTGCCCCAGCTGCTGGGAATTAGTCGGCAGGCTCTGCGTCGATCAGATTAGGGCTCGCTAGCGCTACGGCGCCGCTGGGAGCGGCAGTGCCGTGATGAGATGGGACTCCAACATCGTCACAATCCAGATTGTTGATGGCAGGTGTGTGTGTTGGGAGGAGGAGGGGGGGAGCGGTGGTGCAGCGGTTAGCGCGCTGTGCGCTACAAGCCCGGCGACCCGAGTTTGATTCCCGCTCACGACCGATATCAGCGGCCTATATTAGAACCGGTCTGGGGCCTCTCCGATGTTGACTCAGCTTTACACAAAAACATGGCGTGTGTTGTTGAAATATCAGCACGAGGCAGATAAAGGTGGCCCCACCTCTTCGTGTGCCGCGCTGGTCTGCAGAGGAGTTCGCAAGCGGCACTTGCCCGAACAGTCCGTTGAAGGCTATTCGCAGTCGGATAACATAACAGCCAACTAGTAAGGGTTGTCACGTAGCACACCGGTTGTGTGTTGGAGAGCCAAGCCACAACATTTACAATCTGAGCACCATTTTTTTTTGGGTTAGATCGCTTAAATATGAATGTGTCATTAAACCCACCACCACCGGTGTGCTGTGCTAGTAACGAATTGGCCACGTTCCGTTTACGTGACAAACCTTACTAGTTGGCTGTATCGGGTGGTGGCGGGTTTAACGACACACATTTATGTATTTACGCGATCTAACCCAACAAAAAAAATCTCTATTATGCAGGCGAGTGACGTTGGGAGGAGCAGGAGGAAAGGGGATTAACTACAGATGTCCAGGAATTGTCTGTGATGTGTGTGTGTAGTAAGCGGATAATCTGCATGGACAGAAATTCGGTGAAGCCTCGACATCGACGACGGTTTCGCTTCTTGAAAGATGTTCGCGAAAGTAGAATTTCGCGAACGAAGATGCTGTTGTGTTTATATTTGGGGGGAAAAATGGGGTTAGGTCCCGGTGTCCGACTGAACATACGAGAGAAAATAAACATGTTTTGTAACATTAATCCTCGAGTGACTGCACATAAATAACATGCATAGACTAACACAAGTTATACAAGAAAATTGAATGACTGAAATAAAACGTCATATAAATTATTCCGTAAATGTGGACGTTTTATTTACCTTGGACGATGGGAGTATGATGATGATGGGAGTGTGATAATGATGGGGGTGTACTGATGATGGGGGTGTGATAATGATGGGGGTGTAATGATGATAATGATGGGGGTGTAATGATGATAATGATGATGATCATGGAGTTGTGATGACGATGATGGGGGTGATGATGATGATTATGGGGGTGATGATGATGGGGTTATGGTGATGATGGTAGGGGTGATGATGATGGGGGTGTGATGATGGTGATGGGGTGATGATGATGGGGGTGATGATGATGGGGGTGATGATGATGGGGGTGGTGATGATGATGATGGGGGTGATGATGATGATGATGGGGGTGATGATGATGATGATGGGGGTGATGATGATGATGATGGGGGTGATGATGATGGGGGTGATGATGATGATGATGGGGGTGATGATGATGATGGGGGTGATGGTGATGATGGTGGGGGTGTAATGATGGTGATGGGGTGTGATGATGGTGATGGGGGTGATGATGATGATGGGGGTGAGATGATGATGGGGGTGATGGTGATGATGGTGGGGGTGTAATGATGGTGATGGGATGTGATGATGGTGATGGGATGTGATGATGGTGATGGGGGTGTGATGATGATGGGGTGATGGTGATGATGTTGGGGGTGATGGTGATGATGTTGGGGGTGGTGATGATGATGGTGGGAGTGTGATGATGTAATGATGATGGGAGTGTGATGATGTGATGATGATGAGGATGTGATGATGATGATGGTCAGCACATGCGCGACCTCTACGAGCAAGTCGATCCCACAACTCGATGATGTGAGCTCAACTCGTCACTCTTCTGCCCCTTTACTCTCACTTCCTACACTCGAGTACCCCCCCGTACGCCCACGATGCGCCCTTCCAAATCACGAAGAGTCGATGTAAAGATAAAGGCGCGAATATTAAAACTGGTTTACGAAATATGACATCGCGAATAATCGAATTTCGCGACGGCGGAAAAAAAACCCCGAACGAAGAGGTTTTACCGTATGAAAAGTAAGAAGAGGTTTTACTTTTTCTGGAAACACAACAGGTCTTAAGATTTTGATTAAAAGCTTTCGTGACTGCAGGGATTCATGTTCTTGGTTCTTTCGGTAAAGTCACGTAGAAGGGAAACAATAAAATAATATATTTTTGGTTTTTATTTTTCTTATTTTATTGTTTTCCTTCTACGTGACTTTACCGAAAGAACCAAGAGTATAGGTCTTAAGAAGTTCAAACACCAGGCCGCGAATACTGGAGCCCGGCGGGTCGCGAATAGGGAATTATGATCCGTTCAGTCACTCGCAAATATGCGAAACTCGCGAATCCGAAACTCGCGAATAGCAGGGCTCACTGCACAAGAGCTTGGAGTACAGCATATCGGCAACGCGCTGTGTTTCCGGCTGATCAACAGCCCCTTAATTAACTGCTCTGCCAAGTCCTCCGTCACGCCCGGTGCCGCGTATGTGTACGGGCAGCCAGGCGCCACCGTCGCCGCGTCCATGACGAAAGCTTTCAATCAACAATTTAGTAATTGATCAGTTAACAAATCACCCTTCGTTGTCTTGCGCTCGCCGTCACCGACGCAGCGTGTGGTTAACTTACCATGAGTGCAACAACAACAACCAACAACAACAACAACGGCGGGGGAAACCGACGGGCATGTTAAATCTCGCTGCGTCGCAGGCTTCTCCTCCCCGTCCCGTCGCAACTCCACCACGGCACGGGCAAGGGGCCACCCGCCTCCATCTTCGCATCCATCTCCGCGTCCATCTCCGCCTCCATCTCCACATCCATCTCCACATCCATCTCCACACCCATCTCCACATCCATCTCCACATCCATCTCCACATCCATCCCGTGGCCACGTCTCTCCTCAGTCGTGGTGACCGCGACGGCACGAATCATCGGACCCCCCCATCCCCCTGGTGGCGGGTTCAACTTTCGGGGGGTCACGTTGTTTGGGGAGGGGGGGGGGCGTTTGCCGTGGGCCTCTCCGCGCGCTTTAATTAAGTCGGCGCATTTTTGCGCTGATCGCCGTTTTAACATTTAATAGGGTGGGGGGGGGGGGGTATAATGGGTTCCGTATCATCGGCGTTAACAAGCGCAGCCGTGATTGCTTCATAATGCAATTCGTTCATGTTGCACTTATCTCGTTTTACATTCATTACGAACGTAACGTCACCTCGCATTTGCCAGCATTGCGAGTCAATTAATCAACCGAGTGGAGAAACTAAGATGTCCATCTGTCCCATGATTATTTTTAGAATAAAAATGAGAATAATATTGGATGATAACAATAGAAAACACTTCAAATGTCAACGGTTGCAATTGAACAACCAATCGGAACCCTCTATATCCAGATACATTTTTTTACGTAAATAATTCATTCAACCACTTTTCTCATGGGTCGAGGCCCGTAACCATCTAGAAAGTTCTACAGAAAACCGCATTCGTCATTTGATTTCGGAACCAACACGTGCGAACTGCTGGGCATCCCTGGGAGGAGGGGTCATGATCTCGCGTGCGATGAATCTCGTCGACCACGCCATTCCGTGGCATATAAAACTCGACCAAACGCGTCGCTATTTTACAAAGCGAGCTGCCCATCGCAAATGACGGCTCAACGGGAGTGGCTTATTCTGGTAGGAACCTCCTCAGGGGATTATTGTGTCCGTCGTGCAGGGAGGGGCTGGCTGGGGAGGGTGGTGGGGCTGGGTGGGGAGAGAAGGGTGGGTAGAACAGGTCTGTCGAGAAGACAGAGTCATGCAGACGCTGTCTTCTCGACAGACCTGTTCTATACCTGAGGACGGCTGCTTGCGTTGTGGCCGAAACGTCGTGAGAATGATTTTATTATGTTTTATTTTTATTATTTTATTATTTCCCTTCTACGTGACTTTACCGAAAGAACCAAGAAGACGTGGCTCAGATGTTCATTTGAGCACCAAGAGGTGCGCTGTCATTGTTGTAAACGGATCTAATTCCATATCCACTTCCAAGCGCTGGGCCAAGGCCACCTGCAACTTGGCCACAATCTCAAATGTAGCAATGTGATGGGATATGGGCCAATATATCCGCGCAACAGCCACGCCTTTCATATCGCGCTCATCACACACACACAGCGGGCTTACCACAAATGAGCCACAATTCCTCGCTGATCTCATCAAGGAGCATAAAGCGGCACACGAACTCAGGTCATCCTCACAGCAGCGGCTTTTGGCTAATCATCGAACACAGATGGTCGTCGCATCGGGCACTTTCATATGCGCTTCTGCGGCCGTCTGGAACGCTCTTCCGATGTTAGGAAGCCACTGGTGCTATGCAAATTTTAAATCATCTAGATTGAAAACTCATTTCTGTAGAACTGCTTTTTGTGTTTAGTTTGTTGTCCTATTCCCGCACCTCCAATTAGCACGGTTGGTTACGTGAGATGTGAAATAAGTTCGACATGCATACATGTGCTCAGAAAACAGTGTTCAACCCTGATGATGATCACTGGCGGAGCCAGTGGGGGGGGGGGGGGATGGGGTGGCATGTGCCCCCCCCCCCAATGATCCGATCGAAATCCCTATTTTTCCTAATTTCGATCGGATCATTGGGGTTTATTAGTAATAAATCGGCATTTTGCGACCCCCACTGCCGCTGTGTAGCATATTATTACGTGCCAAGGGACTTTATGAGATGATATGACAATAGTCTGAGTCCATAATTGCCAATAATTAATGGCAAAGCGGTTATAAGTGACTCACAGAATTGTGCGCAGTTGCGTATCCAGCACACGACTTCCCTGAAGGCATTCACCTTCAGCGAGCGCGATGCCGATCACACAACGCGGTTCGAATTCGACCCTCGATCGATGGCTGCGCCATCGCCGCACACGTGTCGAGTAAAAAGCAAGGGACCAGTCCTTACTTACTAACAACTCCTCTATCATTTTTCATTGCTGGAGGGGTTGCCCTCCCCCACCCCTACCTGAAAATCCCTTCTCCGCCATTGATGATGATGAAGCTCGTACAGTCGAATGGAGTTCACAAGAAGTGACACACACCTCGTGGAAGACCCAACGACGCAGAAGATCCCGACTTCGTTTTTGCACGAAGCTGACGGGCCAAGCTGAACTACTATCCACACACAGACCATGGCAGCAGCAGGAACAGCAGATACGCTGATACTTGCAAAATCAGAAACTTTCTGGTGCGCGACTGTGGGTCACCCAGAACGCAGCGTTGAACGTGTCGCGGCCTCGGTGTCCGATTAACAAATACGGAGGCGGCGGATGCATCGTCCCAGCGACGCACCGCTCCGCTACTCCTTCACGCAATCATTCGGCTCAACCAACGCAGTGTAGAGATTACATTTGCTGCCCCGACATCAACATCTGGCATGCGGACAAGAAGCGCGAATCGCATCTCAATCTAATTAATTTTTAGAACACTCCCCGCGCGTGAGTTGTTGCGCGCGCGGCAATCGGTCAGAGCTGAGGCATCGACTCGCCACGATGGAGAATACCCACTCACACACACACCACTCCTACCCCACACACCACTCCTACCCCACCACACACACACCGCTCCTTCCACACACACACACACAGCTCCTACCCCACCACACACAGCTCCTACCCCACCACACACACACCCCTCCTACCCCACCACACACACACACACCACTCCTTCCACACACACACACACAGCTCCTACCCCACCACACACACACACACACCCCTCATACCCCACCACACACACACACACCCCTCCTACCCCACCACACAGCTCCTACCCCACCACACACACACCCCTCCTACCCCACCACACACACACACCCCTCCAACCCCACCACACAGCTCCTACCCCACACACACGCACACACCCCCTAGGAGGGTGTGTGCGTGTGGTGGGGTAGGAGGGGCGTGTGTGTATGTGGTGGGGTAGGAGGAGTGTGTGTGTGGTGGGGTATGAGGGGTGTTTGTTTGTGGTGGGGTAGGAGGTATGTGTGTGTGTATGTGGTGGGGTAGGAGGGGTGTGTGTGTGTGGCATGCGTTCACCATGCGTCGTCCCCCTACGCCGAGCGCAGAAGAAACGACGTTGGAGATTGTTGGACCGCAGTCTGTGCCAGTCGCCTTATTGCGTATTCCACATTGTGCTCGTGTGCGTCGTGTACCATCTGCTAAAACGTATAATAATGATAATGCATATTTCAAGGTTGAAACCGACACACAGCATTCGCTCACTCTCCAAGAGAGAGAGAACGGCTCAGAGGTGCGGGGAACAGCAGACAAAGCGGGAAGGCAGCAGTCGCGCGATAAGCCGATGCCAGCAATTGCCCAAGCTCTGCTGCCCTCTTTCTATTAAGGTGTTAGCGGCCAATTAACGAGCGTTTACATGCGGGAGGAAACTGCAGCACACGCGCGCGCGAGGGGGAAACGCTCTATCCCACGCGGATGGAACAGGTAGATTACATACTCTTAGTTCTTTCGGTAAAGTCACGTAGGTAAAAATGAAATTAAAATTAATAAACATATATTTTTTATAATAAAAAAATGAAATTTAAATTAATAAAAAATATTTTTTAAATTAATTTTAATTTCATTTTTTACCTACATGACTTTACCGAAAGAACTAAGAGTATGAATCCTTGCAGTGACGAAAGCTTCAACTCTAGGTAGATGACACATTTTTGCTGTACTACCTACTCCAGTCGTACTCGGGTATGGCTCCTCAATACCCATGGCAAGGGAGTTTAGGTGGGGGAGTTGGGTGTGGGGTGGGTGGTGTGGGGTGGGTGGGGAAATGGGCTTGTGCCTGTTCGTGAACATCGGCTCCATAGGTTTCGTGTCTGAAGGAGAACTGTTTGGGAGGGCGAGTGCACTAACCATTGCGCCACCGCTCCTTCCTCGTGTGTTATGTGTGCGAGGAAAAAAGACGCACGCACGCAAATGCATCCCACGTGTTGATTAATGTTGACACTTGAATGTGATTGGAGCGTGGTGTAGCGTCGCACTGCTTTGTGGGGTAGGTGGGGGGGTAGGAGAGGGGTAGGTGAGTCGTTAGGTGGGGGGGGGGGTAGGTGGGAGGGGTAGAGGGAGGTAGGTGGGGGGGGGGGGTAGAGGGAGGTAGGTGGGGGAGGGGGGGGGGAATGGGGGGGCAGATGGAGGGGTCTGTGGCGGGGGGGTAGGAGTGGCGGTGGGTTGGGGAAGGGGTAGAAGGGAGGGTAGGTGGGGGTTAGTGGGGGGTAGGTGGGGGGATAGGTGGAGGGGTAGATGGGGGGTAGGTGGGGGGCTTAATGGGGGGGGGTGTAAGTGGGGGGGGGGGGTAGGTGGGGGGGGGGGGTAGATGGGGGAGGGGTAGATGGGGGGGGGGAAATACAGGTCTTACCAATCTAGATTTGAAGGTCTTACCACTTTATAAGAAGTATATTTGTTCGTAATAATGTATAATGTATTAAAAATGATATGCGCATAAAAGGTTATTATTTCTGTAGGTACATTAGATGAACACGTAGGCTTTCGCGGCCAACATTATCCATAACACCGCGGGTTTTTTTTGTTGTTAGATCGCGTGAATATATAAATGTGTCGTTAAACCCTCCACCACCCGACACAGCCAATGACTCGTTCGTAGGTTTAGGCAAGGAATAGAGAAAGAAAACAAAGAACGCACTTTGTAGAACGCATCAAGAAGCATCAAGCACGTTCGCTTCCAAAAACCGTGGTTGCTTTTCATTTGCCCCCCTCTCTCGTCTCTCTCCTCTCTCTGTGTCTCTGTCGGAAGCAAGGGCTC
>NC_083829.1:12392462-12487278 GCF_015708825.2 Lethenteron reissneri
CCTGGGTAAGAGGCTGTCCAATCCCGCGCACGGCGTTGTGAACGCGTTCCAGCGGTGCGCGGTGCCGCTTAGAGGGCACCACGGCGTTGTCGTAGTGGCGTGCCGCAAGTCAGACGTGGGACCGCCACCTTTGCCACCGCAGACCAAACCTGTACATGTTTCTCAGTCAGCCGAGGTCTTGGATTTTCTGTTTGCACTTAGTCACATTTTCTGTTTGCACTTAGTCACATAGTCACTTTAAGATGTTTTTTGTTCATGTTTTTGTTTTTTGTTTGTTGCGGTTGCACCCGATTCAAGAGCCGTATGGCTCACAGGGCTACATCTAATACATGAACTTGAACTTGAAGGTCTATAATGATCAAGTCGACTGCGATAACGTGAGCTCGGTACAATCCCATTCCATTCACCCGAACACAGATGACAATTATCTGAAATTAAGTTCAACGCAATATCGGTAGCGGATCTGAATACGAATCTATTTGTGCCACCAAAAACACATGCCGCGTTCCAGACTTGTCCGGGGTTAAAACTTGGATATGTGGCGACCCCGAGTCACATGGCTGTGATTTTCAATTGTTTTTACTCAGAAATAAAGCCGCACAGTAATACCGCACGTAGCATAAGCATGCATTTACTCAAAAACAGCTGCAGATTATATTTTATTTTGGATTGTGGTTTTCCTTGAAGTAAGACGTGGGATACTTCTTTTTTGCACAATCGTCGTGCGAGAGATTATGCGCATCGAGGTACGATGTCTCTGGGTGTCACTGAGCTGGGGTTTGAAAGGTTTTCACGCGGAATTCATTGGATCTATATCGCACTCACCTGCTGGAAGCTCTCCTCTGACTCATGTTTCTCCAGGAATTTGTGGAGATTAAATTAAACCCCGATAGCGTGGAGGATTAGTTCCAGCACTTATTAATAAATAGTGGAAAATGTTTCCTCTAGTGCAACATTACAGTGCTGCATGATGAAACGATGGCTTCAACGGGGGAAACGAAATACAAAATGACACTGAGGATTGACTTTTCCACAATGATCGGCATGACTTTTTACTTTTGACATTTTGACAAAAATAATTTCCGGCTCTGTATTCTGTACTCTGTATTTTCAGTGGTCAAATCTAAGGCCACTCTGATCGCACAGCGAATGAACGGCAACTGAGGCCCAATGTCCCCTTTCTCCCAGCACCGCGTCGAGATACCCCCAAACCCAAACCGATGATGCTCACTGATACCAGACAGGGACATCTCGGTGGGGAGCTATGGGGCCGACATCATGGCACTTCGCTCGGCCTGAACAACAAACACTGCAACACAATCCATTGCATTACAATAGTTGACATTACTGGATTCGGACAAGAAAAACAATTAGTCGAAAGCCAAACAGCCACAGTTTAACAGTGTAGGGAATGGTATGTAACAGAAATGTAGAATTTATTTCGCACCGTACGTGGCCAACCGTGCTAGTCGGAGCTGCAGGGGACGGACAACAAACTAAACAACAATAAAGCATATTCTTGGTTCTTTCGGTAAAGTCACGTAGAAGGGAAATAAAATAATATAAAACAATAAAAATTACCACGACGTTTCGACTGCAACACAAGCAATCATCATCAGGTGTGAAATCCACAGCAAGAACATTTTTATTGTTTCATATTATTTTCTTTCCCTTCTACGTGACTTTACCGAAAGAACCAAGAAGATGAATCCTCTACACTGGTCAGGCATCTTGGATGCGGTCAGAGTGTCCCGACACGTTACACCACCTGGCCTTGCGATCGACTCGCTGTGGTGTCACCCATTCACACTTGCCGCTCGGTGGACAGAGGCGGTGGTGTGTGGGTGGACGTGGGGAGGTGGAATCTACGAAGCTCGCACCGCCGTCTCAGCCGCCGCCGCGGCCGGGATTGTTATCAAACCGATGACGCCTGTTTCCCGTGGCCATAAACAACAAGCTTCCACCCTTGCGAGAGAGTGCATCTCATCTCATGTCGATTTGTTTAGCGGCGTCTCGATCCAAGGAGCTTTACAAAACAATTATAGACTTGTGCAAAATACGAGAGTGGTCGAAAATAAGGAGTGGGGTTGTTATTCAAAGTGTCGTTATGGTGACAGGAGAACAGGCGGCAGTGGGTAAGGAGGCTATGGGGTAGTGATAGGGGTTGGGGGGGTAGTGATAGGGGTTGGGGTAGTGATAGGGGTTGCGGTAGTGATAGGGGTTGGGGTCGTGATAGGGGGGAGTAGTGATAGGGGTTGGGGTAGTGATAGGGGTTGCGGTAGTGATAGGGGTTGGGGTAGTGATAGGGGTTGGGGTAGTGATAGGGGTTGGGGTAGTGATAGGATTGGGGTAGTGGATAGGGGTTGGGGTAGTGATAGGGGTTGTGATAGGGGTTGGGGTAGTGATAGGGGTTGGGGTAGTGATAGGGGTTGGGGTAGTGATAGGGGTTGGGGTAGTGATAGGGGTTGGGGTAGGGATAGGGGTTGGGGTAGTGATAGGGGTTGGGGTAGTGATAGGGGATGGGGTAGTGATAGGGGTTGGGGTAGTGATAGGGTTGGGGTAGTGATAGGGGTGGGGTAGTGATAGGGGTTGGGGTAGTGGATAGGGGTTGGGGTAGTGATAGGGGTTGGGGTAGTGATAGGGGTTGGGGTAGTGATAGGGGTTGGGGTAGTGATAGGGTTGGGGATAGTGATAGGGGGTTGGGGTAGTGATAGGGGTTGGGGTAGTGATAGGGGTTGGGGTAGTGATAGGGGTTGGGGTAGTGATAGGGGTTGTGGTAGTGATAGGGGTTTGGGTAGTGATAGTGGTTGGGGTAGTGATAGGGGGTTGGGGTAGTGATAGGGGTTGGGGTAGTGATAGGGGTTGGGGTAGTGATAGGGGTTGGGGTAGTGATAGGGTTGGGGTAGTGATAGGGGTTGGGGTAGTGATAGGGGTTGGGGTAGTGATAGTGGTTGGGGTAGTGATAGGGGTTGCGGTAGTGATAGGGGTTTGCCAAAACCACGTCCGACCGCATTTGTCTCCCAAGTGATGATATTTTACACACTGCAACAGGTACTCATTTGAGGCTGATTCGACCTAGGGGAGGCCCAGGACCGGTTCAGACAATCGTCACTGGTATTGACCGTGAGCGGGCATCGAACCCGGATCGCCGGGTTCATAGCGCAGCGCGATAACCACTACACTACCGCTTCCCACACTCACACACTAAACTAAACTATCTACTAAACTGTTTTTTTTTATTTTACCAGGTAAAACACCTCCGATTAGCACGGTTGGCTACGTACGGTGCAAAAGAAGTTGAGAGTACATACGTACAAGGCCCACTGAACTGTATCGCTCTTTTTCAGAAGCGACCTGGCCACAGAAGTGACTTATCATCACATGAATACATTTTAGTAGCCAAATACTCTAAACGCACGTCGATTCTAAATGTGGAGAGAAATACCAGAGAACCCGGAAAAAAATCCACGCAACCACGGAGAAAGAATCAGGCAAACTCCAAATATACAGCAGGCGTCCGGGTCGGGATCGAACCCACGATCTCCTGTATACCAGGCGAGGTAGCTAACATCTCGCAATTATGGTGATGATGATGAGAGAGACAGCGCAAACTCTAAATATCTATAGCAGGTGTCAGGGTCGGGATCTAGTCCACGACTACCTGCACAACAGGCAAGGTAGTTAACATCTCACTACCTTGGCGCCCACACCGCACTGTGTCGCCTTGCAATTGAAATTCATGCTCCATAATCTCTGCCAAGCCACGCCCCCAATCCCTTGTGAGGTCACTTCCTGTCCAACCCCCCATCCCTTGTGAGTTCACTTCCTGTTTCCCCCCCACCCCACCCCATCCCAAAATTGTCGGCCGCACAAATGCCCATCGCATTCTTGGATTCGCAAGAAACAAACACCGCTCATACGGTGAATTTTAATTTGATTTGCGACACGGGTGACCCCGTTTAGCCAGTCGCACGAGTTATTTTACATGATAGATCCGTGGTGTGAGCACGGCACCAGCAGCAAAACGAAGACAAAACACTTCGACGCTGCAGAGAATGAGTACAGGGGCCAGCTTACGGCAAAAGGTTACAAATGTCTCGGTACGAATGCAATTAGTTAATCTTGCCCCCGCATGTAAGCACCACGCGCGTAAGTACAGACATCCACTGGTAGAGTCTTACAGAGGCTGTTGGGGCAAGTGCTGTTAGCGAGCACCTATGAAGGCTGGCACGGCACACGAGGGGTTTGGGTGATCAGCACCACGCCTGGCTTGCTTTTGTCTCCCAAGTGGCGATGTTTTAACGCACCAGGAACCCATTAAATGGTGAATCAACATCGGGGATTGCCCAGAATCGGTTCAGATATTCGTCCCAGATGTTGTCGATGAGCGAAATTTTAACTCGGATTTCCGGGTCCGTAGCGCAGTGCGCTAACCACCACACGACCACTCCCCGCTAATACGTATTCACATGCGTACACCACACACCATCGGGTGCATTAGAGTGGTCTTGCATGAATGCCAAGCGAGGGCAATTATAAAAATTAACCCGTAAAAACAAAGTTTTTCACTATAAATCCTTTATATGCGTGGCGGCTAGAGTCCTCTCGTCCTCTGGCTTGAGATGGCTGCCCCACCTATGGGTCAGATGATTGTCTGCCAGCATTAAGCAATTGGTAATTAAATATTTTTAAAAAAAATTCCTAAACAGTGTAAAATTTAGGAAAAAAATTTTCACGAAAATTAATTGTCACGCACAACGAGTCTGTGTGGAAAATGTCAGCTCGATTGGATCACGGGAAATGTGTTAAAAAAACGACCGAAGATTTGCACGGTCGTAAGCAAGCAAGCAAGCACGCAAGCACGCAAGCAAGCGAACTTAATATAAAGGATTTAATAAATAGTTGTGTGTGCGTGTTTTTTTTTACATGTTCTGGGAATTATTTTTGTTGACATGGATCGAAGCACAAAGCACAGCATGTCAGGTTTTAAACATCGGGGAGCGGAACTCACGCAACATTCCCGCTGTGGCCGGCACGCGATCACAAACAGGAAAACGCGAAACCAAGAAACACCCAACGCCTGCTCGACACGTGGCACTCCCGGAGATGAATTCATTTGTTCACAAGTCTGAAAGACGCAGTGCCACCCGATTATGCACAACCTCTGTCCAGCCACCCTCTTGCCCCCTCCCCCCGCCCCAGTTTCCAGAACATGCTCCCTGGAAACAAGCTCTTCTTCACTTCGCTGTCCGGATATGAAACTGCCTCCCCTGATGAACACATTGTCGGCGAAATCACCGATTTTGGTCTTTAGGCCTTAAAATGCCGAGCACACACACACGCACACACAGAGGAATCGGCCTTGTAGGCCTACTGAGTCTTTGAGCTGCGGTGACCCAATGATTATGCCGATTAGATTTACTCTTGGCTGATATGGCTAGTGTTCACAATTGCCCCAAATAACAAATAAATGCCACGTGTGCTGGCACCTTACAACGTACACACGAATGTCACCATTTGCCACAAAATACTATCAAAATAACCCACTGTCGTCATCATCATCTTCTATGACAATGCATAAAAGTTGTGCTAAAATAAACACAAAACTCTTTCAACATCGTAGGCTCCTGCGACAAATACCGTGAGCGGGGTTTTTTTGTTTACCGAAACGGGGTCCCAGTTACATGCGAAACGTTCAGCCGACGTTTGGCCAACAGTTCCGACCATATTCCAACATTGGCTCAATGGATGAATGCTGACTGGGGTCGCAGTGCGGCCACCGTGAAACCCTGCCAGACACCTTTAGTCTTCCCCGGTGTTGCAAAACAAATTATCACTCCCAATGCTCTGGGCATTTATTTAAAGCTGAGTTACCAGTGAGGGCAATGTCTTGGCAACAACCAACAAAGAGACAATTAATAAGATAGAGCCGAGGCTCAATGAGACACTGGTCACATTGGACATTTTATGTTCCGCACACATCTCTGCTGTGCGAGAACATTGAGAAATGATGACGACGACGACGATGTATGTTGTACGTTACGCAGGTTTCCGCGTCCTACGTTATAATTGCGCCGCTGTGAGATTCACCGCGTGCGAATGAGTTCATGAGCTTTCGAATGAGTTCACGAGCACAAAGACCTCCCTCCTCCTGGTCCTCCAACTCCGCCAAGTTTGGTGCCGTCAGGATGTCGAGTTTCTCGCTGTTGGCGAGCGCCTATTTAAGATCGGCAACACCGCGGCGGCGGCGGGGTGGAACGGCCCAACAGCAGCCAGCCGCCTTTGTCTCCCCGGTGCTCACTGTTTGCATAACCCAGACTCATTTAAAAGCAGAGTCCATGAACGGAAGCACCAAGCCAAGATGAGATACGAGTGTGCCAATGTGCCCCGTGACCAGGACTAGATGTGAAACCTGGGTCCCCGGGATTGTAGCGATACTCAATCTGTTTTTTTTATTTTACCAGGTGAGGCCTCTGAGCTGTATGGCTCTCTTTCAGAGGTGACCTGGCCGTCACTAATGATAGCCCAACGAAGTGGATTTTCACGTGGACATTCGGAGCAGCCAAATGCCTTTAAACGCAAGTCGATTCTACATGTGGAGAGGGAAAAGCAGAGGGACCCAGAGAAAAGCCACGTGACCACGAGCAGAACATGCAAACTTCAGATGTACAGGAGCGAGGGTTGGGATTGAACCCACAACCTCCTGTATACCAGGCAAGGGAGGTAACATCTCACCCACCGCAGGCGCCCCTGATACACTTCAAGACAAAGATCACCCGTATAGCCTGAACAGACTGTTGGGGCAAGTGCTGTTAGCGAGCACCTATGAAGGTCTGCACGGCACACGAGGAGGTGGGTGGCCAGCACCACGCCCGGCCGCCTTTGTCTCCCCAGTGGCGATGTTTACACACCGCACCAGGTACCCATTCGAGGCTGAGTCGACCTAGGGGAGGCCCAGGATCAGGTCTAATAATCGTCATTGGTGTCGACCGTGAGCGGGAATCGAACTCGGGTCTCGGGGTTTGTAGGGCAGCGCGCTAACGGCTGCACCTCCGCTCCCCTTCCCCCACTCCCCCACACATATACATACGCACGTACGCATACACAGCGCAAAAGGCTCCAATGTTTAATAACATTTTACACCACACACCACTTTTAAACGCTGCAATCATGTCACGTATCCTGCCCGGCCTCCCGCGAGTGATGCACAGACTGGGAACGTGTGAAAATGATAAAAATAACAAAAATAAATCCACAAAACCCTACACCGTGTCACGATGTTCTTTTGCATCACTGCAGACAACAACCACTGGGGCAGACAACAACCACTGGGGCAGACAACAACCACTGGGGCAGACAACAACCACTGGGGCAGACGGTGCAGACTGTAGCTCAGGCAAGCCCACGCTGCTGCTGCTGCTGCCGCTGCTGCTGCTACTGCTGCAGCTGCACTGCAGGGGCACCTGTAACGTATGCACGTACGTCTAACTTCCTTCGCACCGTACGGAGCCAACCGTGCCGATCAGATGTAGGGTCCGTTAGCCGGGCAGCGGCGGTGGTAGTGGTAGTGGTGGTGGCGGCAGTGGTGGTGGCGGTGGTGGCGGTGGTGGTGATGGCGGTGGCGGTGGTGGTGGCGGCAGTGGTGGTGGTGGTGGTGGCGGCGGTGGTGGCGGTGGTGGCCGTGGTGGCCGTGGCGGCGGTGGTGGCGGCGGTGGTGGTGGCGGTGGCGGCGGTGGCGGCGGCGGTGGTGGCGGTGGTGGCGGCGGTGGTGGTGGCGGCGGTGGTGGCGGTGGTGGCCGTGGCGGCGGTGGTGGTGGCGGTGGCGGCGTGCGGTGGTGGCGGTGGAGGCAGTGGCAGTAGCAGCAGCTGCGAGGGGTTGGTGGATTGCCCCCAACTCAATCCAGGTCGACGTCACTGCGCCAATGGGCGCATGTGACCACCATCTATTGACCTGAACACAATCTGACACTCTTGGAAAGACAGAATCAACGTGAGTCTGAGCACGGCCGTATTGAGACTGAATCAACGTGAGTCTCAACACGGCAAAATGTGGACTCCAGCGTGTTGCCATCTCAATGGAAGGTTTCCCCCCTGGGGTGTATGTGTGTGTCTGTGTGTGTTTTCTCCCGACGCTGCGATTTCCTCTCACAGTGTACACGCTCATTCATTGGCCAAGAACCCCTTCATGTGTAGAGGACCACGGAGCTGGGAGGGGGGGGCATTGGGGGTGGGGATTTGTTACCGGCTCACCACGTGGTTGCTGCCTCCCTGCTCTGTCGTGGTTCCTCCAAGTGTCTCTGAGTCGCTCTCTTTCTTTCTCTCTCTTCGAGAGCGAGCAAAATGCTGAGCAACCAAAGCACCCATGCTACATCCGATCTCGTCAGATGTCAGAGGCTTCAGCTGGGGTGAGCTTTGGATAGTTGCTTGGATGAGCAACAGCCAAGCACAAAACAGGCCTCGTGCACTGCGACAAAACCAGGACCCATGCCTCGAAACATCGGACAGTTCACCAGCATTTATTTCACGTAAGCCCGGCTCTGCTGATGAGCGGGTTAAACGTCGAAACCGGTGCAGAGTTTGCTTGTCCTGAACCAATGCCGCTAAAAATTACTCACTGCCCAAGTGGCCGTGTATTTGATGGAAAGTGTAAAAAAATTATACTTTGATGTTTCAAGTGAAAGGGGCAGATCAGTGGACGAGATGTCTGCTAACGCATTTTGCTACAAAACAAAGGTGAGTCTTGATTATATCAGGAATCGTAACAATGAAACAGGAGCGTGCAAATTAAACAGATTGTTTGGTGATGCTACCGTATTTGCAGTGGTTGCACAAGCACTGTGGCCTTGGAAGGAAACGTATGTAACAGCTGACGTTTCAGGGAATGATCCTTGCTCATAGCACATGAAAGAAAAGGCCAGACAGACGGAGTGGATCCTAAGGGGACGGAGATCGCACTTTTACACCATGGGGCCTAATGAGAATGATATTTAAAAAATGTTTCCTAATGAACAGTTTTTAAAAGGGCATATAAATAGTTGCCCTGTTAGTAGCTATTATGTAACAGACAAACCCTGCAAAAAATCCAAATTGTGTGAGTAAATAAACTAATTTTGCAATAAAAGTAAAAATGTGACACGTTGCTGGCACATTGCATTGTGGGTAGAACTCCTGTACGCAGGGTCAGTGAAACCCAGTTGGCGAATGTGTCTCGTCTTCACCTATGAGCAACCGGTTGCGCAACTGCTAGCAACTGCTAGCAACTGGTTGCAAGAGACCTTCACATCTATGCACATACATAATAGATGCAAACCAATTCCACGTACACCAAGCGACCAGGTGTGCGATATTTAATGAATGCATTTAAATTGTAATTTTTTTTTTTACAAGTTAAACGCTGCCAATGTAGATGGCCGGCGGTAAATGCCAGCCAGAGGCAAGCTCCCTCCTCCTCGCGCAGCTCGGAGAATAAAACAAAAATACGCATTGCGGGGCGCCAATGCCCGGCGCTGGATTTGCTTGAGCCGCCCATGAGGCTAAAAATCAATCGCGCGGCGAACTCGCCCCCCCCCCCCTCTCTCTCTCTCGTCTTGGGAACGTCTCTATCAAGTTCCCCTCTGCCCCCCCCCCCCCCCCCCGGGAGTCGTCGCCGCCGCCTTTATTGTAATGAACCCACCACGTGCCACAGCAGCAGCGACGAACGGCTAGGAAATAACCCCCCACACCGCCACCAACACAACCACCACCAACCCACCACCACCAACCAAACCAGCCACCAACATCCCAGCCACCACCAACCCAGCCACCACCACCACCAACCCAACCACCACCACCAACCACCACCACCAACCCACCACCACCACCACAACCACCACCACCAACCCACCACCACCAACCCAACCACCACCAACCCAGCCACCACCAACCAACCCAGCCACATCTCTAAACAACCTCCCATCGAATTTAGATTTAAAGCTTTCGCGACTGCAGGAATTCATATTCTTGGTTCTTTCGGTAAAGTCGCGTAAAAGGGAAATAATTATTTCTATTTTTTTATTGTCTTATATTATTTCCCTTCTACGTGACTTTACCGAAAGCACCAAGACTACAAGACTATGACCTCCCATCGATGAATACAACATCGCTCAGACCGCCGCCGTGGGGTGCCGTGATAAACACTGGGGGGGGGGGGGGGGGGGCTTCGTGGTGGGCAAGGGGGGGGGTCACCATCGTAACGCAACGGCCGCTGGAAACGCACCGTCGTCTTCAGCAGCAGCAGCCGTGATCAATCCACTGCTGCGTGAATGTCTCTCACGATCCTGCTTGGGATGCAGCGATCTGTCCGGGCACCTGGCGTCACGAGGCAACTCTTGGCACGCACGCGGTGCCATCCCTCGGCTGCTACTCCGCCGTTCGTCGTCATCGTTGATGTTGTTGTTGTTGTTATTTATTGGGGGCAATTGTGAACAATGGCCATATCGGACATGAGTACATCTAATCGGCCTAATCATTGGGTCACCGCAGCTCAAAGGCTGAGTAGCCCTGCAAGGCGTGCGGTGAAGTTAGTGGATGTCGCGTGCCTGTGTGTGTTTGTGGTTGTGTGTGTGTGTGTACGTGTGTGTGTGCGTGCGTGTGTGTGTGTGCGTGCGTGTGTGCCTGTGTGTGTGCGTGCGTGCGCGTGTGCGTGCGTGTGCGCGTGTGTGCGTGTGTGTGTATGTGTGCGTGCGCGTGTGTGCGTGCGCGTGTGTGTGTGCGTGTGTGTGTATGTGTGTGTGTGTGCGTACACAATGCGGTAGTGTAGCAGTTAGCGCGCTGCGCTACGAACCCGGCGACCCGGGGTCGATTCACGCTCACGGCCAAAACCGGTGGCGCTTATCTGAACCGGTCCTGGGCCTCCCCTAGGTCGACTCAGCCTCAAATGAGTACCTGGTGCGATGTCTGAGCATCGCCAATAGGGAGGCAAAGGCGGCCGGGCGTGGTGTTGGCCACCCACCCCCTCGTGTGCCGTGCCGGCCTTTACAGGTGCTCGCTAGCAGCACTTGCTCCCTACGGTGTGTTAAGGCTACACGGGGGATCTTTGTCTGTGTACATAATGCACACAACACAAAAGGGACCAGCCAGACAACATTTTGGGGATTTTTTTCTCTCCCTTTTCCCGGCCACCAAGATTCTGTTTTCATTAGCATTAACTCAGGTCCGCATATAAAGATATGTATACTCCCCTGACGGATTCACACCACTGCATTATGGTTTATTTAAGAAACCTCTGTACGAGTCCTTGAGTGGAGAGTGGGGGGCGGGGGAGAATATATATGCACGTGTACGCGCCAGTCTAATGTTTGTCAGTGGCTGCACATCATTATCATTGTACTGTTGCTTCCCTCTCTTCAGCAAGCCACACTGACAATCGCGGTGGAGTATGGACATCTGCGAAGAAGAAAAAAGCTTCATAGCTCATCGGAATCAAGATTGTGATTCTCAAAATGAACCCTCCATACGGAGTAAAGAAATGGGCTTACCATTGTTTGCGGAGCGAGCAGCAATTGCGTAACTTGACTGCACCCTGCCATGTGAATGTGGAATTACCACAGCTCACCCAGGGCCCACCAGCAGTGATGAGGGTTAAGATTAATCATCTTTCGATTTAAAGCTTTCGTGACTGCAGGGATTCATCTTCTTGGTTCTTTCGGTAAAGTCACGTAGAATGGAAATAATAAAATAATAAAAATAAAGCAGCCGTCTTCAGGTGGAGAACAGGTCTGTCGAGAAGACAGAGTCTGAAATACTCTGTCTTCTTTTATTATGTTTCATTTTATTATTTTATTATTTCCATTCTGCGTGACTTTACCGAAAGAACCAAGAAGATTAATCATCTTGAATAACCGTACTTGAGTTAAACTATTTTTTATTTTACCAGGTAAGGCCCACTGAGCTATGTAGCTCTTTTTCAGAAGCGACCTGGCCACAAATGATAGCCCGAATGAAGTGGCTTATCATGTGGAAATGTATAGCAGTCAAATACTCTAAACGCGTGTTGTTAATTCTATATTCAGAGGACCCGGAGAAAACTCCACACGGCCAAGGTGAGAGAAACACGCAAACTCCAAATATGCAGCAGACGTCAGGGTCGGGATCGAACCCACGACCTTCTGTATACCAGGCGAGGGAGTTAACATCTCCTAGCCACTGTGATGATGATGAGAGAGAGACACGCAAACTCCAAATACACAGCAGGTGTCAGAGTCAGGATCGAACCCACGACCTCCCGCACACCAGACGAGGGAGTTAACATCTTCTAGCCACCGTGATGATGATGATGAAGAGAGAGACACACAAACTCCACATATGCAGCAGACGTCAGCGTCGGGATCGACCCCACGACCTCCTGTACACCATGCGAGGCAGTTAACGCCACAATTGTACACCCCTTGTGAACAGCGTCAGAGCAAGTTTAAGATCAACTTCGCGGGGTTGCAAAATTCACGCTGGCAAATGCCACAAACACGCAACGATTCTCATCGGCTTATCATCGAAGGAAATCACAGCAAAGGGGATTTTTCACCCACTTTATGTGCAAGTTACAGTTGAAAAGTACTTGCCATCACACAAAGATATTTAAATACACACACGCGCGCGCACGTGTGTGCGCTCTCGGGAAGCGATGTACGCGGAGGGAAAAAATCAGTTGCAATGGAAATCATGCGCCTAGTAATGCATAACATTTAATCAACATATCTAATTAAAATCAGGATTCGAAGAGGAGACGCAGCGGGCCACGTGCATATTCTCCATTTGCATTTTTATCCCTTTGCCAATTATCGTTCACTTTTGCAGAGCCTCCCCCACCACCCCCACCGCAACCCGTCTCGCCCTAACGAGGCCGGCAACTGCTGACACGGCGCTTGCCCGATCCGCGTTGGAAGCTGGAACAGAAAATAAGCTTCTAGAATTAAAACACATTTCCTTAGAGCTGCTTTCTTCTGTTTTTAGTGCTGCTGTTCATCCCCCGCCCTGCACCCCCCCCCCCCCCCGATTTAGCGCGGTTGACTACGTACGGTGCAAAAGAAGTTCGGCATGCGGTACATACACGAGCTTGCCGAGACCGTATTTATGAACATAACATCGGCCACGGATTGTGATTTTGTATTATTTGTTTTGCCCCGCATGTGCAACACGTCACACACAATCTGGCCAAAAGACACGACGTTGAACCTGATGTTCGATGCAGCTACAAGTATTCTTTGCAAACACGTGACTGCTGACGTGCCAAAAAAATAAGCGTATACCTTGCAACGTACGAGGGCAAATATAATTTTTGTTGTCCAGTTCAGCCGGTTGATTAACAATGCAATTTAAACAAATGTGCACACGTGACACCTTCCAGTTTGTTCGTATTAACAAACTGAAAACGTCGCGTTTTTCATCACCACGTGCATATCTAACGTAGGCTACGCATCGCCTCGAATGAAATGTGTAATTACTCCGAAGCCAACAGCGGCGTAATCGCAACGCGCTCAGCCTTTTAATATCTCGTGCGCTAAGCAGACTGTGAGCCTAGCTCGTGCTTGGATGGGCGGGTCGTGTTGCGTAAAAACCGGCAAGGAGCAGGAGTACAGAGGCTCCCGTTGAGAAGGAGACGACGTGTGGGCAGCAGAGGGCAGTGCACACAGATCCTTAGTTGTAGTGTACTATGCTCAACGTCTATGCCACCCGCCCGCCCCCAACCAACCAACCCACGACCCCCACAATGCCCCGCGAAGTAACAAGAGGAGCCATTATTTTGTTCGAATTCGGTCAACAGCAACAACAAACAAACATCTTCTTGGTTCTTTCGGTAAAGTCACGTAGAATGGAAATAATAAAATAATAAAAATAAAACATAATAAAATAATTCTCACGACGTTTCGGCCACAACGCAAGCAGCCGTCCTCAGGTGGAGAGCAGGTCTGTCGAGTAGACAGACTCTGTGGCCGAAACGTCGTGAGAATAATTTTATTGTTTTAATTTTATTATTTCCATTCTACGTGACTTTACCGAAAGAACCAAGAAGATGAATCCGTGCAGTCACGAAAGAAGCTTTAAATCGAAACAAACAAACAAACAGCGAAGGAAAAACAACTCAACATTTCAAGAGCGGCAATTGAAAGTGTTGAATGCGGAACTGAGGCCGGCCCCTTTAATAAACGACGGTCACGAAGGAGTCGTTCGTGAGAGCCACCGCACGCGTCTGGGGAGCCGCAGTTTGTCGAGACCCCTCTGGGCCGATCATCATAAACACAGCGCCGGTCTCAAAGTGACCTCCACGACTCGAACCAATGTGGGGGTGCGGGGAGCGGTGGTAGAGCGGTTAGCACGCTGCGCTATGAACCCGGTGACCCGGGTTCGATTTCCGCTCACGGTCAACACCAGTGACGATTATCTGAACCGGTCCTGGGACTCCCGTAGGTCGACTCAACCTCAAATGAGTACCTGGTGCGGTGTGTAAACAACGCCACTGGGGAGACAAAGGTGGTCGGGCGTGGTGCTGGCCACCCACCCCCTCTCGTGTACCGTTCCGGCCTTCATAGGTGCTCGCTAACAGCACTTGTCCCTAAAGTCTGTTAAGGCTACACGGGGGATCTTTGTCTTTGATCTTTGGGGGTGGCGGGGAGAGTGGGGGGAAAGGGGGGGAAAGCGGCGAACCTCATCCAGCGGTGGATTGCAAAACAAATGAGCGAGCGAGCTGTGCGTGCGGATCACGTTATATACAGTCAACACACTGCTGCACGATAGGCTGGGTTTGGTGCGTAACGACACACAAATTCTGCGGCTGAATGTCCTCTTGCTGCTGCATGCAGGACGCAGCCGTGATCGTAGCGTATTCTTGCAGCACCGCCGACGACGAACACCCCCCTGAGCATTCGACATTCACTCCGTTTCAAAGCCCTGCACATGCCGGAACGTGTTGAACATTGCACGCGAGATGCGGTGATTTTGTAATTCGATATCGAGGTAGCAGAGTGCCGCCCAACCCCCCCCCCTCCTCCCCCCACTGGATTGGTGAATCCTGCAGAAGGCTCACGCGGTTGAATAGAGGTGCGTGCACTTCCATGAGGATGGGTCTCGCCCGATTGCGTTAACGCAACGCAAGCGGAGAGGGTGTTTTGTGCGAATTCGTGCGTTTGTCGAACGCACGCTCCGAGCGTGCGCGCAGCGGAGCGCGAGTGATGGAGCAGCTTCACTGCGCTACGCACCCAGCACCACCTGAGAGAGTCCTGGGTCGCCCCTAGGTCAACTCGGCCTCAAATTAGTTGCCTAGTGCGGTGTGTGTAGTAAAACAAATTTAAAAAATAATAACATCGGCACCGGGGAGACAAAGGCGGCCGGGCGTGGTGTTGGCCAACACCACCCCCCTCAACCCACCACATGTACCGGACGGACCTTAATAGGTGCTCGCTAATTACACTTGCCCCGACGGTCTCGTAAAGGCTTCAGGGGGGATCTTTGTCTTTGGGCAATGCGTGAACAGGTCGTAAACCCGATAATCCACGTGCAATGATGGGTTTTGCGAGTCGTGCAATGCACACACACACACACACGTGGCGATGTTTACACGCGTGTGTGTGTATGTGCAATACATTGCACATACAAGACAAAAATCTCCCGTATAGCCTGTAACAGACTATAAGGGCAAGTGCTGTTAGCGAGCAGCACCTATGAAGGCCGGCACGACACACGAGGGGCTGGGTGGCCAGAACCACGCCAGACCGCCTTTGTCTCCCCAGTGGCGATATTTACACACCGCACCAGGTACTCATTTGAGGCTGAGTCGACCTAGGGGAGGCTCAGGACCGGTTTAAATAATCGTCACTGGGTGTTGGCCGTGAGCGGGAATCGAACTCTGGTCGCCGGGTTCGTAGCGCGTGCATTGCAATGCATTGCATGGGCATGTGTATGTGCAATGCATTGCATTGGGGAGACACACATTGCATTGAGGATACACACACACACGTCCACGCACGTGTGGATGTGTGCATTGAAATTAACCCTGCCCAGATCTCTTAATTGGACTGCATGCATTTTTGAACACGTGATAATTAGAAGCTATTGCATGCACGTGTGAAAAAACATGTTAAACCACATGCATGCGCGAAGTGATATATATATACTCTCTGTGTACTATATATATCAATGTACAGTATTGGTCAGAGCAATGTGCGCATGTTGTACGGACTGTGGTGGTTTTCCCTGGTGTGGGGAGCGGTGGCGCAGTGATTAGCGCACTGTGCTACAGACCCGGGCAAGCCGCGTTGGATTCCCGTTCACGGCCAACAAAGGGCGACAGCGAATGTTTGAAGCTGTCCTGCGCCTCCCCATCGGTCGACTCAGCCTTGAAACATGTGTACCTGGAGCGGTGTGTATGGGACATTAGCACTGAGGAGACAAAGGCGGCCGGGCGTGGTGGTGGCCACCTCGTGTGCCGTGCCCGGCCCTTCGAATGTGCTCGCTAACAGCACTTCTCCCAATATTCTCCTAAAGGCTACACGAGGCATCTTTGTATTTGGTGTGTACCCTATAGCATGCAGACACGGCGCATATAATGCATTCATAACAGGCATCTCTAGCGGAGGAACACACCACAAACACACCACACATATATACACACACACAGAACAAAGACAAAGATCCCCCATATAGCCTTGACAGACTAGGGGCAAGTGCTGTTTGCGAGTAGCATCTATGAAGGCAGGAACGACACACGAGGGGGTGGGTGGCCAGCACCACGCCCGGCCGCCTTTGTCTCCCCAGTGGCGATGTTTACACACCGCACTAGGTACTCATTTGAGGCTGAGTCGACCTAGGGGAGGCCCAGGACCGGTTCAGATAATCGTCACCGGTGTTGGCCGTGAGCGGGAATCGAATTCGGGTCGCCAGGTCCGTAACCCAGCGTAGCGCTAACCGCTGCACCACCGCTCCCCAGACAGAGTCACACAACAAACAGCAAAGAACCCCAGTTTTGCTGGAACACAGACCCTGACAATGCCACATTCTGTGTGACGACAACAACAACAACCGTGTCCCCCTTACGCAGCAACCGTTGAACCCTCACGCACCCATTGACTTAAGCGGAACAAAACCAAAAATGAAATATTGCTACAGATCATTCAGCGATGCTGCTGCTGCTGTTGCTGCGGTTGCGGCTATCGCACGGAGCAGAATATCGACAACCCGCATCTCGGCATCGTCCGTCACAACGCAAACTGCGACCACGCATTGTTTCGTTTTCACGCCTCGTGAGGGGCCATTGCCCGAACCGTCGCCTCTGGCAGTGCTATTGACGAGCGTGTAGAGTTTAAAGATATACCCTTACAATGAGACCCCGCCCCCCCCCCCCCCCCCCCAACTAACTCTCAAAAAGGTCACGCGCCCCTCCGATTTGTACTCGTTTTTAGGCTGAGTAGACTTAGGGGAAACCCGGGTTCCCAGATCGCGACAAACAGAGCGCAGTGCCGTGACCCCAATACGCCACGTACACAAGACAAAGAACCCCCATATAGCCTTAACAGACTGGTGGGGCAAGTGCTGTTAGCGAGCACCCATGAAGGCCGGCACGGCGCACGAGGGGGTGGGTGGCCAACACCACGCCCGGCCGCCTTTGTCTCCCCAGTGGCGATATTTACACACCGCACCAGGTACTCATTTGAGGCTGAGTCGACCTAGGGGAGGCCCAGGGGACCGGTTCAGATAATCGTCACTGGTGTTTACCGTGAGCGGGAATCTAACTCGAGTCGCCGGGGTTTGTAGCGCAGCGCGCTAACCGCTACACTACCGCTCCCCACACACACAGAGTCACACACAGAGTCACACACACAGAGTCACACACACAGTCACACACACAGTCACACACACAGTCACACACACACACACAGTCACACACACACACACACAGTCACACACACACACACAGTCATACACATACACAGTCACACGTGTGTGTGTGTAACCCCAATACACAGTGTGTAGAGAGGCTGCCCGCTGATACTCGGCTCATTCATTCAGTGTCCACCAGCAGACGCACGCGCAACCGCCGATCAAGCGATTGGATCTGTGAGACCGACGCTGCTGCTCGCGGCTTTCTTACCCGGTAGGGAGGAAGAGGATGGATGCCGCAGTCTCAACAGCTGGTCTGCGATGATGATGATGCCGACGATGATGATGATGATGGAGGTCTTGCTCGGGTGTGAAGAAATCACGACGAACGCACGGCGCGAACTCTCTTAGGGTTCGGTGCGCGGTATCACTGCAGCGATGCGCTCACCGACTGAGTGTGCGCGAGGGAGAGTGTGTGAGTGAGAGTGTGAGTGAGAGTGTGAGAGTGTGCGTGAGTGAGGGTGTGATGGGTGAGAGTGTGCGTGAGAGTGTGCGTGAGTGAGGGTGTGATGGGTGAGAGTGTGATGAGTGAGAGTGTACACGAGTGAGAGTGAGTGAGAGTGTGAGTGAGAGTGTGATGGGTGAGAGTGTGATTGTGTGAGTGAGAGTGTGATGGGTGAGAGTGTGTGAGTGAGAGTGTGCGCGAGTGAGAGTGTGAGTGAGTGAGTGAAAGTTTGATGGATGAGAGTGTGAGTGAGTGAGAGTGTGAGTGAGTGAGAGTGTGAGTGAGTGAGAGTCTGCGTGAGTGAGAGTGTGATGGGTGAGAGTGTGAGTGAGAGTGTGAGTGAGTGAGTGTGAGTGAGTGAGTGAGTGTGAGTAAGTGAGTGTGAGTGAGTGTGAGTGAGTGTGAGTGAGTGAGTGAGTGTGAGTGAGTGAGAGTGAGTGAGTGTGAGTGAGTATGAGTGAGTGAGTGAGTGAGTGTGAGTGAGTGTGAGTGAGTGAGTGTGAGATTGTGAGTGAGTGAGTGAGAGTATGAGTGAGTGAGAGTGAGTGAGTGAGTATGAGTGAGTGAGTGTGAGTGAGTGTGAGTATGAGTGAGTGAGTGTGAGTGAGTGTGTGTGAGTGAGTGTGAGTGAGTGAGAGTGCGATGAGCACCAGGCCTGCCTGCTGTGCCTGTCCCCCCAACCCACCAGCCCCGCACGTGGCCCCGCTGCTGCTGCGAGTGAGCGGGGAGCGCTGAGCACTGCTGGATCGTGGCAGGCTCCGAGAGGTGGGGGTGGTGGGGGCTGCTGGGGGGAGTGGTGGGGGGGTGGTGGGGGGAGTGGTGGTGGGGGGGGCTTCTGGCACGAGCGCCGCGTGGGCGGAGACAGTGAAAGCAGCGGGGTGGAGCTCCTCCACTACAGAGGCGATGGAGGTGAGTGTGGGGCAATGTAGAGGGGTAGGGGGTGGGGGTGGGGCAATGTAGAGGGGTAGGGGGTGGGGGTGGGGCAATGTAGAGGGGTAGGGGGTGGGGGTGAGGCAATGTAGAGGGGTAGAGGGTGAGGGTGAGGCAATGTAGAGGGGTAGAGGGTGAGGGTGGGGCAATGTAGAGGGGTAGGGGGTGGGGGTGAGGCAATGTAGAGGGGTAGGGGGTGGGGGTAGGGCAATGTAGAGGGGTAGGGGGTGGGGGTGAGGCAATGTAGAGGGGTAGAGGGTGGGGGTGGGGCAATGTAGAGGGGTAGGGGGTGGGGGTGGGGCAATGTAGAGGGGTAGGGGGTAGGGGGTGAGGCAATGTAGAGGGGTAGGGGGTGGGGGTGGGGCAATGTAGAGGGGTAGAGGGTGGGGGTGGGGCAATGTAGAGGGGTAGGGGGTAGGGGGTGAGGCAATGTAGAGGGGTAGGGGGTGAGGCAATGTAGAGGGGTAGGGGGTGGGGGTGAGGCAATGTAGAGACTATGGGGTGAGGGTGAGGCAATGTAGAGGGGTAGGGGGTGAGGCAATGTAGAGGGGTAGGGGGTGGGGGTGAGGCAATGTAGAGACTATGGGGTGAGGGTGAGGCAATGTAGAGGGGTAGGGGGTGAGGCAATGTAGAGGGGTAGGGGGTGGGGATGGGGCAATGTAGAGGGGTAGGGGGTGAGGCAATGTAGAGGGGTAGGGGGTGGGGGTGAGGCAATGTAGAGACTATGGGGTGAGGATGAGGCAATGTAGAGACTATGGGATGAGCTAATTGGACAGTGGGAGGAGCTGCGTTGGAAAGGGGAGGGACTGATTTTCCATCACAAATCAATGTCTGAAAAAAAAGGACAAAAATCCATTCGACGGCTTCCTGAGTTTGCATCAGTCCACAAAGTGTGGCCATAATAATCATCATAATCATCATCCTACGACGACTACACGAGCTGGCCACGTGGACCCATCATTCGGGTTCGTTGTCTCGGGTTCTCCGTCGCCGCAGGTTCAGTCGGAGGAGACTTTTCAGCTCGCCCGCGTCCATCCGTCTGCCTCGGGCGGATTTCTTTGCCGTTTCGGTTCATAGCCGCGAGCTTCATCTGCGTCGGGAGTGGGGCCCCTGGTGGTTGATCGGAAAGGGTCCTTCAATTAAGTTATTGTCCTGCAAGCTAAGCAAGCTGAGTCTATCTTCTTGGTTCTTTCGGTAAAGTCACGTAGAAGGGAAATAATAAAATAATAATAAAAATAAAACATAATAAAATAATTATCACGACAACGCAAGCAGCCGTCCTCAGGTGAAGAACAGGTCGTGAGAATTGTATTTTATTATGTTTTATTTTTATTATTTTATTATTTCCCTTCTACGTGACTTTACCGAAAGAACCAAGAAGATGAATCCCTGCAGTCACGAAAGCTTTAAATCGAAGGTGAGTCTAGATTTTTATTTTTCACTTTATTTTTCTTATTTTCTTATTGTTATTATATTTTTTTCCTATCTACGTGACTTTACTGAAAGAACCATAGAATAAGGTTACACTATGAGACCTCCTTTACCAGTGGCAAAATATAGTACTGTAATAGGTTTTTACCCTTTCAACTGGTACAAAAACTGACACCTTTATACAAGGGATCATGTTTGCAATAACCACAACACAAGCAGTCAAAATGCAAACAAAAATAAACTACTCTGATAAAGATAATGATATGCACTGTGCTATTACTAGAATAAGGTTAGTCCAGGTTTTTTTTTCTCCCACTGTTCGATGCTTTCTGAGAATCGAGTGTGAGTGGGGACCCCCCCCCTCCCCCAATGGCCCTCTTGATTCTAGCGTGTTGATGGCATTGGTTTGACGAAAGGGGAGGTTTATGTTTACAGCTGATCATCGATTATCTGCCTACTTTCGAAATTATCCGGCGGTCCAAAGCCGCTCCGGCGAAACCGGCAAAAACCACACCACGTGCTTGACGAAGTAGCTTCGCTTGATTTCAGTGTTAAATATTACATGCAACACATTATACACCACATCCAACTTGATGAAAATACTGCACGCGCAAATACATCAACCCATGATGCAGAGTCTTCGAGATTGAAGTGGTAAATACGGTACAGTAAATAGTCACTTTTTAAAAATAGATATTTACTTTTGTCTATTTGCATGTTTATTTGTGCATATTTCAGACAGTTAACCAATTGAAAACACGAAAAAAAAACGTAATACCTACAAACATAATGTCATACAACAATGTGCAAAAATAAGATATTTAAAATAATGATGATTGTTGATTTTCTGGCGTTTTCTGAAAATCAGACGCCCCCTTCTCCTGACGCCGCCGAATAATCGATGATAATCGACGATCTACTGTATTTTGTTTCACCAGGGTGAGAACTCAAAGAGATCAGGATGGGGAGTCTTATCGGCAAGCGTGACCTGGAGGTCACCAGAATGACAAAAATAAAAAATAAATCAAGTACAGCAAACGAAGCAAAGAGAGATCGCAGCACAAAACGAATTTCGTCTCCACGAGACATCGAAAGCATTGTACAAACATTAAGCAATGCTCCATGACAGAGGGGTTTTTTTGTTAGATCGCGTAAATATAGATGTGTCGTACTGGTAGGAACCTCCTGGTTACACTAGCCCACAGGGGATTATTGTGTCCATCCGTCCATCCGTCCATCCGTCGTGCATCCAAAAATGGGAGGGGAGGGGCTGGGTGGAGAGGGTTGGGTGGGGAGGGGCTGGGTGGGGAGAATGGGGAGGGGCTGGGTGGGGAGGGTGGGGCTGGGTGGGGAGGAGTGGGGCTGGGTGGGGAGGGGCTGGTCACCCCGTGGTGCCCTTATAAAACTCAACGTTTAACCTACTCACGCCAGCTTGTGCCCGCCCTCACAGTCGGCCATATTTGCGGAATACACCACGCCGCCGTTGACCCTGGCCATTGACTGAGCAGCCCAACGTTCCTACCAGCTCCCTCCGCAGGAATGTGTTTAAACCCGCCACCAACCCCCTTACTAGTTGGCTGTGTCGGGTGGTGGCGGGTTCAACGACACATTATATATCTACGCGATCTAACCCAAAAACCTCTATTGGTGGCGAAAGCCTACGGCGTGTTAAACTGATTCATAAATCAATGCTCAATAATAAATTGCCCGCAGCCTAGGTCGGCGCCGGCAGATTATGTTTAGTCTATTCATAGCCCAGTTGCGCATTAAGTTACAGAAACAGTCGACCGATATAGGGTAACAATTGTATTATTATGTAAACAGATATGGGTATGTGGCACATTTATATGCAATAAACACTGAGCAGCTGGTCCATCTCGCTCCATGTATTCCTCGCCCATGCGATAATCCGTTTATTCAGGACTGTACCCATCATCCCTGTGGGGTCGTTAAAATCAGTATCACTTTGTAATGGGACCCTGACAAGGGAATGTGGAATTTCCAGCAGTGGAGATTAATGTCAGCCCAATTGCTGGTTTCAGCAGGAAAGGTAGTGGCTCTTTTAACTTGCCTAATAATTTTGATTTAAAGCTTTCGTGACTGCTGGGATTCATATTCTTGGTTCTTTCGGTAAAGTCACGTAGAAGGGAAACAATAAAATAATGAAAAATATGAAACAATAAAATGATCACGACGTTTCGATTGCAACACAAGCAATCGTCATCAGGTGTGAAAACCACAGCAAGAAATTTTTAAATAAGTATAACCCGTAAAAACAAAGTTTTTCACTCTAAATCCTTTATATGCGTGGCGGCTAGAGTCCTCTCGTCCTCTGGCTTGAGATGGCTGCCACCTATGGGTCAGATGATTGTCTGCCAGTATTAAGTAATTGGTAATTAAATATTTAATTTGTTTTCCCTAAACAGTGTAAATTTTTGGAAAAAAAATTTCACAAACATTAATTGTCACGCACAACGAGTCTGTGTGGAAAATGTCAGCTCGATTGGATCACGGGAAGTGGGTTAAAAAACGACCGAAAGATTTGCACGGTCGTAAGCAAGCAAGCACGTAAGCAAGCAAGCAAGCGAACTTAATATAAAGGATTTAAAAAGTGGCGGTTTTTTAACGTCAGCACCACGGACAGCGAATTGGCAGTTGGACTCGTCCATCTGAACAACTGCCAAGTCGCTGTCCGTGGTGCTGACGGCGGTCGTGCTAACCGACAGCGGATGACTGCGACGAACATCTTGCACGGATCGTGCCCGTGACAGGAGCCGAGGGTGCCGTTCGTGCCGCTATTCAACGAAGACGACGAAATTGGCCTTCGCTGTCGGCACGAGCCTCCCGTCACAGTTCCTATGATCGCTGCTGTTTCATTGCTTTCATGGCTTTATTTTGGTGATTTCTAAAAGTGTATTGGTTTAGCCATGTTTGTTTGTTGTAGTACAGAGTTAGACTGATGGCCTTAATCTAAGTTGTCTTGTGGTTGTTGTTGGTTGTTTGACTTGCATCCCACTGGGATGTTTGCACACAGCGTTGGTGTACGGTTTTTTTTCTGAAATATTTTGCTGTCTTTTCTTGGATTGTCTGTTTGCACTCAGTCACATATTCACTTTAAGATGTTTTTTGTTCATGTTTTTGTTTTTTGTTTGTTGCGGTTGCACCCGATTCAAGAGCCGAATGGCTCACAGGGCTATACCTAATACATGAACTTGAACTTGAACTTCCTCCCCTCCCATCCGCACGACAAATCACCAATCAACAACGCGTGCAGGACACCTCGAAGCTGTCACACCACCACGGGGTGCGCGGCAGTCACGTGACGCTCCAGGGATATGCTGACGGGGGTCTTTAAACTTCGTGCTGTCGCGTGTGCCTATGTTAGTGTCACAGTGCGCTAGTGTGTGCCTGTACCCACAAACGCACCGTGGATATTATTGTTCACAGCGGTGGAAATATCCCGCATGAGTGTGCAAGCTTTCCGCAATTGTTAGCTCCGCTGTGAGTGGTGATAAGCATCCGCTTGTAGCGCGCCAGGCAGAATTCGCTCGCTCACTCACTCTCGTCGAGAGAGAATGACTCGGAGTAGGGGCCACTGACAAACATGAAGGCAGCCACGCGATTCCCACGCTCTGCTGTCCTCTATACATCAAGGCGTTGTCGGCCGATTAACGAGTGTTTTTTTTACACGTGGGAGGAAACCCGGAGTTCCTTGGGGAAAACGCCACGCGTGTGAGGGCGAAACACTCGATCCCACAGAGGCGGAACAGGTTAAGTCCACTTGTTGTTGTTGTTTTCTGTACACCTAAGGGAATTAGAGTTTCACCCAATATGTGGGCGCATTGAGTCACTCACCCAAAACCCTCGCCGCTGCCTCTCACGGCGCCGGAAGATTTTCGTGGCACGTGCCGAGGATTGGCTGCGATTTGGTGGTAAATATACAAGTGGCAAAAAAAAAGACGAATCGTTAAAATACGAATGGGTGGGTGGGGGGAGTCAGAATTCTGTACGGTGGGGGATGACCGACCGATCCCTTTGTAAGTGGCAGAGAGTGGCCAGCAAAATAGCTTCCCCATCGGGGGGGTCCGGGGGGGAGGGGCTTTGTAGCTTACAATCTCTTCCTCCACCTAACGACGGTAATTGGTTCCCACGAAACCAGTCGTTAAGCGATTTGGTCGCGTTAAGCGAGTATAGGAAATGCACGTTGAAGGCGTAATCCGTTCCAATAGCATCGACAATTGCCCCCCTTTTAACCCAAAAAAACGTACTTGATCATATTTAAACAATGCATATTAATACATAAAGAAGAACAACATTACAAACACATAATATTAAAAGAAACATGGTTAATCGATGCATTAATCACTATTTACTGTACCTACAACAGCGCGTCGTTAACAGGGGAATGGTCGATAAGCGAACACATTGGGCTCTATGGAGGCCCGTCAACTATACACTACACTATACACTACACTACTATACACTACACTACTATACACTACACTATACACTACACTACTATACACTACACTATACACTACTATACACTACACTATACACTACACTATACACTACACTATACACTACACTATACACTACACTATACACTACACTACTATACACTACACTATACACTACACTATACACTACTATACACTACACTATACACTACACTATACACTACACTATACACTACACTATACACTACACTATACACTACTATACACTACACTATACACTACACTATACACTACACTATACACTACACTATACACTACACTATACACTACACTACTATACACTACACTATACACTACACTATACACTACTATACACTACACTATACACTACACTATACACTACACTACTATACACTACACTATACACTACACTATACACTACTATACACTACACTATACACTACACTATACACTACACTACTATACATTACACTATACACAACACTATACACTAGACTATACACTACACTATACACTACACTACTATACACTACACTATACACTACACTACACACTACACTATACACTACACTACTATACACTACACTATACACTACACTACACACTACACTATACACTACACTATACACTACACTACTATACACTACACTATACACTACACTATACACTACACTATACACTACACATTGGTCTCTATGGAGGCCCACCGTTAAGCGATGCGTCGTTAACAGGGTTGCTAGTTTAGAGGGGTTCTACTCCATGCCAATGTACCCGCAGCAAATCATTCTGGCTTATGGGGGGGGGACTTTCTTAATGCAATTATATTGGCAAGTATTATATGGTTCTTTCGGTAAAGTCACGTCGATATAAACAATTCTCTCGAGCGAACGCCACCAGCAACTACCATACATCATCACCCCTTTGACGCGCGTTCGAAGATTCCGCAATGCATACATTGGGGGCATTCCCAACACAAGTAAACAATTATTTCCAAATTAATCGTCTCCGTTGAGTTCCGTTTTTATATTCGTTATGCAATATCTTATTGGCCTTTAATGTGTCCTTTTAATAGCATAGTAATTATAACCGTTTAGCCAGTGGATAGGCTTCATGAACTGATTTAATCAATGCTGTCATTAGCACGCTTCGTATGGTGGCCTGTTGGCGCGCGCGTGTGCTGGTGGGATGGCATTTTGCGTGTGTTGGTTTTAATTTAGGTCCCACTGAGACAGATTCAGATTACTGTGTGGATAGGGTTATAGCCCCTGGGGCAAGATCGTGAATTTAGTGCAGCAACCGCCTTGGAAATCTGCACTCACTGCAGTTGTAATTCTCTACACACACACAGACAAAGACAAAGATCACCCGTATAACCTTAACATGATGTTGGGGCAAGTGCTGTAGTACAGCGCACCGGTGTGTTGGAGAGTAAATCCACAGCACCAAACCTGAGCTGACATGAATGTCCACACGTGCGGCGTCCGTCACATCGCGTCCCTCTCCGAAATTACCCCCCGTGGCCCTTTCGCTGGGTCGCCAGCTGGGCATTTGCAACGGTGCCATTGCGTCCGGCCGGACCCCCCCTCCTCCCCTCCCCCCCCAGCAGTTTTCCTTCATTTGATGCGAGTGCCAATTCTCCCGCTGCGTCTGCCACGAACGCCAAGTCGTGCCCGCGTCTCTCCGCGAGGCTGAACGATGTTTGTTGTCAATTTGCACTGACGGTAAGGAACACGTGAACACACGCAGGCAAATGTCCACCACCCACCCACCCGACCCGCTGTAGCCTGTAACAGACTGTTGGGGCAAGTGTTGATGGCGAGCAGCACCTATAAAGGATGGCACGGCACACGAGGGGGCGGGTGGCCAGCACCACGCCCGGCCGCCTTTGTCTCCCCAGTCATTTGTCTTTACACACCGCACCAGGTACTCATTTGAGGCTTAGTCGACCTTAGGGGAGGCCCATGACCGGTTCAGATAATCGTCACCGGTGTTGGCCGTGAGCGGGAATCGAACTCGGGTCGCCGGGTTCGGAGCGCACCACCGCTCCCTACCAACACAGACAACACACTGTACCATTTTTCGATTTAAAGCTTTCGCGACTGCAGGGATTCATCTTCTTGGTTCTTTCGGTAAAGTCACGTAGAAGGGAAATAATAAAATAATAAAAATAAAACATAATAACACTGTAACATCCCTCGCTCTGGCTTTTCCACCTATCCATCATCATCATCAACGGAAGCGTCTTAGTTCTGGCTCACCTACTGAAACAATCGATGACTCACCTTAGTCTCGAACGACTTCCCACCGCATCCTTTGTGTAAGCAAGCAGGCTGAGGAGGCCGTGCCAGCAAGGGGCAATCGTGGCAAGAAAAAAATCCGGCGCTTTCGGCTTCAAGATGAGAGCAGGGGGGACAAGACCGCCGTCTTCGCGTTGACGTGACGAGCGGCACCTCATCGACGGACCGAGCCGTGCGAATGATTCATCCGTGACTCGATCGGAAGCTAAATAAAATCCCTTTATGATTGAGATCGCATCAATGATGTCGTTTGCTAAAGAAGTCAATAAATTTGTCCTTTGAAAACGTGACACATTTTTTACTGTTTGGCCGTGTCGGGTGGTGGAGGGTTACGACACATTTATAAATAACGCGATCTGACCCAAAAACCTATATTATGCTTGAATTGTGTTGACAGTTTTTGCTTTGTTTCAATAACAGTCTCTCCAGGGGGAGAGTAAACTTTCACGTCGCTTAACAGTTCCTTTCAGCAATTGGATAAAGCCACGTTCCCGCATTTGGTTATTCGTTATTGTATTTTATTCGTTGTGAGATACACGGAATGGCAACGCGTAGTTCATTTGGACATTCGCCGATGGCTTGATCGAAAACGCCAAGTGGGACGCATTACTCACGCACAACGCCGATAGATTAAATGTTGAAACCAAATAAATTAACCCACACCTGTTCATCTGTACACTTTGAACAGTTGACAGTCAAGATTTAGGAAGAGCCGACAATGTTGTCGGCACGGGGAAGGTCATTAATTGATCCGATCAATGCCGTGACTGGTGCCAAAACGCCGGAGCACAACGCAACCGAAATCCGCACTACCCCCATCGCGCCACGTCCAGCCACCACCTTCACAGGTGGACAATCGAAGGTGGACAATCGAAGGTCGCCCGCAATGCGACTGCGGAAACCCTCGCAAAGCCTGTGGGAAGCACCGCTCGACCGGGATCATCTCTCAGCCGCTATTCACTAAGCACCACGCAAGAAGCAGCATTTGTGTAACCGCAGCAGCTTGCTTGGCTCGTATTTAACCAGGCGACTCTGGCTTGAATGATTCACTGTGGGGGGGGGGGGGGGGGTTGCCCTGCTGCCGACTGTTATGTCCATGAATATTGGCGTTGGCGCTTCACTCAAGTGACGAATGGCTCAAGAGTTTTCAGTAATCGCCGTGAATTGAGCACCCTGTCAATTTGCCACCCTGCCACAATGGATACAAACACCGCTGTTGTCTTTTCTTCTTCTTGTGGTTGTTGTGGTTGTTGTTGAACCGGTGCTTACAAAATTTAACATTTTCTGCCAGTATCAAAGGATGAAAAAGGAATGAGAATTGGTTTTACCCTATTTGGCAATAACACGGGAGGTGTCAAGATGTCCAAACGCCAAATAGAAATGGAAAGCTGCTGTAGCTGTTCACCCCGAGCTATAAAAGCCCTGGTAGTGGCATTGTGCTTGTGCTGCTCCCATTTCGGTGTCGTCCTCTGGTCTAGCACCGGTTGAGACTGGGCCCTAAAGAAGGTTGCCGTCTCTGGCGTAGGACAATCAGTTTCAAAGACAACGCCATCTATTACCAGAGCGTGTTTTAAGTTTGGATGTTCGCCACCAGTCCCGCATGTGATTAACGCGGGGACTTGATCCCTTGCAAAAAGGTTTCTATTTGGTGTTGGAACATCTTCACACAACTCCTGTTTCATTGCCAGAAAGGCTAACAGCTATTCTTATACTATGAGACCTCCTTTACCAGTGGCAAAATATAGTAATAGGTTTTTACCCTTTCAACTGGTACAAAAACTGACACCTTTATACAAGGAATCATGTTTGCAATAACCACAACACAAGCAGTCAAAATGCAAATAAAAAGAAACAACTCTGATAATGATAATGATATGCACTGTCCTTGAAGTTGATTGGTCCACACCCGAAACAGCTCTTCTTAAAGCCTAGTCTCCATTGGTGTTGGACCAGATGACGCCAAAAGGCGTACTTATTTTATATCCTTTGATACTTGGAGACAAAAAGGTCCCATCGTATAGCTTCTAACTCCGAGCCATAAATGCCCTGATGCGTGCATTGCCCTTGTACTGTTTTTCTTTTGGGGTTGTTCTTTGGTGTGACACTGGTGGTGAGACTGGACCCTAAAAAAGGATGTCTCTGGTGTAGGCCAATCAGTTTCAAAGACAATGCCATCGATTACCAGAGCGTGTTTGTTTGTGTGTTCACTGCAATTACAATGCAGATTTTATTCCTTGCAGAATGTTTATATTTGGTGTCTGAACACCCTGACACAACTCCTATTTCATTGCCAGAAAGGGGTAAAAACCCCTAGTCTTGTGTTTTCAGCCTGCGAGGCACTTAAAACATTAACGAAGAGCATCTGCCTTATGAGCGCGCGCTAATTAAAATAAAACACTTATTATAATTTTTATTATTTTGTCATACTTGAACCAATGCTGCTGGAATTAATATGCACCCCCCCTCGAGGGCCGTGTGGCCGATGGGATTTGTACAACAACAACAATAAAACACCTTTACAATGAATTTCGATTTAAAGCTTTCGTGACTGCAGGGATTCATCTTCTTGGTTCTTTCGGTAAAGTCACGTAGAAGGGAAATAATGAAATAATAAAAATAAAGCAATAAAATACAATTCTCACCACGATGTTTAACATCGGCGAGACAGTTACGTGATTGAAAAAAAAAGAGAAGCGTCATCCGCTTTATTCATTTGTCCTCACAGCTACTGATACCCTCCACAACGACGCGAAGATGATTGATCTTGTCCAGGTTTCTGTCGGAGGGGCGGATGCGGTGGGTGAGATCGCCCGTCGGTGTCTCGAGAGAGAACGGCGGTCACGGGAGGGAGGAGGGGGGGGCTGCTGATGATGCTGATGATGATGCTGATGATGCTGCTGCTGATGATGATGCTGATGCTGCTGCTGCTGATGATGATGATGATGCTGATGATGATGCTGCTGCTGCTGCTGATGATGATGCTGATGATGCTGCTGCTGCTGATGATGCTGCTGATGATCGTACGGGTTCCACCCCAACGTCTCCGGCTGGAGTGGAACTGACTGAGGGGGCTCAACGTGACCGTAGCGACCCCCCCCCCCCTCCTCTCCCTCCCCTCATTCCCCCCCTCCGCTCATCTCCCCTCCCCTCCCTCCTCTCCCCTCATCTCCCCCCCTTTCCCGTCCCCTCCTCCCTCCCATCCTCTCCCACCCTCCCCTCATCTCCCCCCCCCATCTCCCCCCCCTCATCTCCCCTCCCCTCCCCCTTTCCCCTTCTCCCCCCTCCCCTCCACGCCGCTGACGATATCGCGCAGAGGAATTAGAAGAGACTACAAGTGATCAAGAGCGAGTGTACAACACGAGTATTGTTTAGCGACAGCCGCGATGTCTCTACCCACGTGATTCTGAGGAGACCACCCAGCCGCAGACGAATGAACGGCTCACTCGTTTTTGCATTTTGACCGCGGAGAGTTCACTGGGTCGCCTAAAGGTTCCACAACTCGTTGTGCCCGCGAATGAAAACTGAAGTTTAATACGCCTGTGTGCTTGCACGCCCGCTCTAAACGCGTATCGCCACAGCGCGTAATAACGACATTAACAACAAGAATACGAACAGACAAGAGTACAAATACAAGCCCCCACGCTGTCGCGGTCACATCGCCACGCGGGATGAGTCAAGAACGGTCATGGGGAGCAGTGAATGAATGACTCTCAGAGCAGGGAATGAATGACTCAGTGAATGAATGACTCTCAGTGAATGAATGACTCAGGGCAGGGAATTAATTACTCTCGAGCGACTGCATCACGGGGACGAGGGCCGCCTCGAGCAAAAAGCCACGACCACCTCGGTCACCGTAGCCCCACAGCAGGCTCTAACAACCTTGCTGATGTTGTTGTTGTTGCTTGTGTGTGTGACTGTGTGTGTGTGACTCTGTGTGTCTGTGTGTGTGTGAATGTGTGTGTGTGACTGTGTGTGTGTGTGACTGTGTGTGTGTGTGACTGTGTGTGTGTGTGACTGTGTGTGTGTGACTGTGTGTGTGTGTGTGACTGTGTGTGTGTGACTTTGTGTGTGTGACTCTGTGTGTCTGTGTGTGTGTGAATGTGTGTGTGTGATTGTGTGTGTGTGTGACTGTGTGTGTGTGGCCTATGGGGAGCGGTAGTGTAGCGGTTATCGCGCTGCGCTAAGAACCTGGCGACCCGGGTTCCATTCGCGCTCACGGCCAACACCAGTGGCGATTATCTGAACCGGCCCTGTGCCTCCCCTAGGTCGACTCAGCCTCAAATTTGTACCTGGTGCGATGCGTAAACATCGCCACTGAGGAGACAAAAGCGGCCGGGCGTGTTGTTGGCCACCCACCCCCTCTGCACCGTGCCGGCCTTCATAGGTGCTCGCTAACAGCATTTGCCCCTGCAGTCTGTTAAGGCTACACGGGGGATCTTTGTCTTTACCTTATCCCTCCTGAGCACGAGTCGAGGTCTCGTCAGGGGCGTTGACATCGATGCGGATGGGCCCCTCAACGATGTCGCAAAGCCCGGGTTTCTGTCGTCTGAAATCGCATCATCTGCTACATTTGAAATGTTGCTGTTGTTGTTTTTGTTTTGGGGTTCGTTTAATAATTTACGCACCAATTACGCTGTGGGCGTCTCGGCACGGAGGAGCCAGGCAGGATCGTCTATCACCGTCGCTCGCCGCAGAGACCAGCATCGCCACTGGGGGGGGGGGGGGAGCTCCCCACAAAGAGGGGCCGTCGGGACACCTTCAGAGAGCGTCGCAGAAAATTGGGGGGCCTTTTCCTGATGACGGCCGCTAGTGTTGCGATCGAAACGTCGTCGTTTTTTTGGTTATTTTCTTTCAACCTATCTGCGTGACTTTTCCGAAAGACCCAAAGAATATTAACGCACGATGCATTATTTTTTTTTTGCTTTTACGTATAAATGTTTAAACAAACTGCTCTGCCCCAAGACGTCGCCGGGTCGTTACGCGACCGTGCAACGCGAAGAATCACGCGGTGTGCGGTGATGCAGGGGCCAAAGCTGCCAAGTCTCTCGTTTGCTCGGAGGCCACTGCTGCTGCTGCTGTTGTTGTTGTTGACAGAAAGCGACGCTGCGGATACGCGTGCCCAAAGCCACAGTGGCCCTCGCTCTGCGAATGCCTCGACTTGAGAGCCCGAAAGCCTCCGGACGCCTCTGAGCAAAGCACGCGCGTTGCGCATGAACCTCGGTGGATACCAGGGTGGGTGGGGGTGTGGGATGGTAGCTAAGCAGCACTTGAGCCTGGACAGTGCTTGGATGGGCGACCGCCGTGCGTGGCACGGGTTGTCTCGGGCTGCTGCGGAGCTGCGTTTGCCGGCAGTTCTGCAGAATCATCAATTATTGTTGTACTGCACCGCGCTCCCGTGCGATGCTCCCAACTCTTCGCCACGCTGCCGCGGCGTGGTGAAGAGTAACTAAGCGACCTCAGTGGCCTGCGCAGCGCGTGGGGGAGACCCTCATCCAGCAGTGGATTGACAAGGTGGAGAAGGGGGGTGGGTCGGCTGTAGGTGTGCACGTGTAACGCGTCCAACGTTCGACGTTTCGGCCCATTCGCCCGTTAACTTGGGGTATGCTCAACCGTATTTTTAGGTCAACCGGACCAGACCCCGTGGACACCGCGCACACCCCCGTGGGCAGGGAGCCAATCTCTCCCTTGGACGGCCACCGTTGACTTCGTAATAAAATAAAAACGATGCTCGTTTGTTAGCAGATCGTGGACAACGCCGTCGATAACCCCCCCCCCCCCCAGACCACCGCAAGCGTCTCGCTACCCCTGTGCCTCCTTCCCATCATCCGCCAGATCTCTACAGCTGCCGCGGCAGAAGACACGCGGAGACCTCCCCAAGATCCGTCCTGACAGCCTCCCCACCATCTGGGTTTCCGTCTGCGCACTGCAAAGCATCTCCAGATGGTGCGCGGGGCAATGCGATTAGAGAACACGAACGGCAGATTCGGCAGCAGGGTGACGCAGTGGTCACGCTCGCCGCTCACAGCCAGAAGGGGCTGGGCTCACACTCCTGAGTCGAGCGCAATTCTTTTTGGCGTTCGTACGGTCTCGTCCTGTTCTGCAGAGCGAGTGAGCGAGGGTGAGCGAGTGAGTGAGGGAAGGTGAGTGAGTAAATGAGGGTGAGTGAGTGAGTGAGGGTGAGTGAGTGAGTGGCGTTCGTACGGTATCGTCCTGTTCGGCAGAGTGAGTGAGCGAGGGTGAGTGAGTGGGTGAGTGAGTGAGTGAGAGTGAGTGAGTGAGAGTGAGCGAGGGTGAGTGAGGGTGAGTGAGTGAGTGAGTGGCGTTTGCACGCTCTCGTCCTGTTCTGCAGAGTGAGAGTGAGCGAGGGTGAGCGAGGGTGAGTGAGTGAGTGAGGGTGAGCGAGGGTGAGTGAGTGAGTGAGCGAGGGTGAGCGAGGGTGAGTGAGTGAGGGTGAGCGAGGGTGAGTGAGTGAGTGAGCGAGGGTGAGCGAGGGTGAGTGAGTGGCGTTTGTACGGTCTTCCCTGTTCTGCAGAGTGAGTGAGTGAGCGAGTGAGTGAGCGAGGGTGAGCGAGGGTGAGTGAGCGAGGGTGAGTGAGTGAGCGAGGGTGAGCGAGGGTGAGTGAGCGAGGGTGAGTGAGTGAGCGAGGGTGAGCGAGGGTGAGTGAGTGAGTGAGTGGAGTTTGTACGCTCTCGTCCTGTTCTGCAGAGTGAGTTAGTGAGCAAGTGAGTGAGCGAGGGTGAGTGAGCGAGTGTGAGTGCGTGAGTGTGATTATTTTAGTTTTACCAGGTAAGGCCCACTGACCTACACAGCTCTTTTTCAGAAGCGACCTGGCCACAAATGATAGCTCAACGAAGTGGCTTATCGTCGTGTGGAAATCTAAAGCAGCAACATTCTCTAAACGCGTGATGTCGATTCTAAATGTGGAGGGGAAACCGCCGGAGGAACCGGAGAAAACTCCACACGACCACGGGGAGAGAGACACCGCAAACTCCAAATATACAACAGGCGTCAGGGTCGGGATCGAACCCATGACTTGCTGCACATCAGGCGAGGTAGTTAACATCCCCTAGCCACCGTGATGATGATGATGATGAGAGAGAAAGAGAGACACGCAAACTCCAAATATACAGCAGGCATCGTCAGGGTCGGGATCGAACCCATGACTTCCTGCACATCAGTACAGGAGGTAGTGGGTTCGATCCCGACCCTGACGCCTGCTGCTGTATATTTGGAGTTTGCGGTGTTGCATTTTTCTCCAGGTTCCTCCCCTTCACATTTAGCAACACGCGTTCAGAGTATTTTGGGCTGCTATAAATTTCCACACGGTGACAAGCCACTTCGTTGAGCTATCGTGCGTGGCCAGGTCGCCTCTGAAAGAGAGACGTTTCGCTCAGCGGGCCTTACCTGCTAAAACATTAAAAACTAAATGAGGAATAGCAAATTGCTAATCTGTCCAAAACGAGGGAGAGCAACGGAAATTATGTCATTTGCTGGTAACGCAGGACACTTACCCAGCTGATAATTATCCACATTAGCAATGATCGCACGGTGAATTGAGTTGGCGGTAGGGATCCGTCTCTTCCGCTCACGCAGACGGAGAGATTGTCCAGGAGCCGGGAATAGAAACGCATCCCTCGCCGTTCACGCCTCCTCCCCACCACCGCCTCGCCCCCCACTTCACCTCGCCCCCCCCACCTTACTCCCCACCCCCACCTCGCCGCCCCACCCACCATCACCCCCATCAACTCGCCCCCCTCCCACCACTTCGCCCCCCCAAAACGGGATTTCAAAAAGATGCTCTCTCTCGCTCACTCTCTCGCTCTCTCTCTCACTCTTTTTTACGATCAGTGGAAATAAGAAGATGCTCGGTGTAGTCGGCACTTTGCTTTGTTCATCATTTTGTATTTTTTTTTATCTTTGCTTTATGTAATCCCCTCCCCACTCGCTCACTCTCTTACTCTCTCTCGCCCTCATTGCGGCCGCCCCTCAATGGAAACAAATGTACAAGTCTCCCCCTGTAGCCAAACGCTGCGGTGACCTCCAGTGGAGGTTGGCACACTGCACGTTGCCATCGGCCGTGTGGCTCAGCCGAATCTCGCCAGGGGTAACAGACTTGTGCATTTCCTGCGGTGCCAGAGAAGATCTGTCCCACCAATACAACGGCTAAAAACAATATTCCGCCTTTTGGGGGACATCTTCAGCAAAGTGGGGGTACCCTTCTACAACAGCAGCTTCGTATATGGGGTGGTGCCTTACCTGGCTAACAAGTGCCATGATCTCGCCAACTTCGCCTGTGCTCAGGCGAAGATGGCGGTGTACAGAGCGAGGAGAAAGATACTGGAGGGTGACACCGACGGCTGCTCTGTGGAGCTTCCAGTGTTCAGGGGCCTGCTTAAAGCGTGGCTCCGGCTGGAGCACGTGTACCACACACATGCCGGTGATGTGTGCATCTTCTTCGAACGCTGGGGAGCCGGACAAGCCCCTCTCTGTACCAGCGTGGACGGCACCCTCGTGTTCACCTTCTGAAGCGCTCGCTCGTCACCGTGGCGTGCGCGATGACCACCACCACCACCACGTGACTTTAATTTCGTGTTGTGCGCGGCGCATTTAGCGCCACAGCGCGTGGATGTACAATGTTTGTTATTTGTGTTGCTGGTGACTTTGTGTATTTCGTATCGGAATCGCCTCCAGTGCTGTTGCTGCTGGCGGCAATAAAGGTTGTTTGAAAGTCAAAAAGTCTCACTCTCTTACTCTCTCTCGCTCTCTCAGTCTCTCCGCGAAAGGATGACACGCGGATTCGTGAAGCGTTCTCTCGCCGCTCTCTCACTCTCTCGCGGCCCGCAGGGCATCCGTCTCACTTGAACGGTGCGCCACCGGAACGGAGCCTGCGGCGGCGGTGATGTTTCCAACACCCCCGTAGGATTTCTTCTCGTGAGCGGCGGCGGCGGCGACGTCTCGAGCAGGCTACCGTGACCGGCATTAGTCATGCGCCACGGTTAGTTAGACAGGCCCGGGCACTGCTTTGAAGTGACGCCAAATTAGTTGGCTTTTTTTAAAATCCTTTATATTAAGTTCACTTGCTTGCTTGCTTGCGCGTTTACGACCGTGCAAATCTTTCGGTCGTTTTTTAACCCACTTCCCGTGATCCAATCGAGCTGACATTTTGCACACAGACTCGTTGTGTGTGACAATTTATTTTCGTGAAAATTTTTAAAAAAAATGTTCCACTTTTTAGGGAAAAACATTTTCAGATTTTATTTTAAATATCAATGTGATAAAAATGAAACTCTTACTCAAGAAAAACAGAAATGAATAATAAAATAAAACCGATGCCACGCATATAAAGGATTTATAGGTGAAAAACATTTGTTTCTACGGGTTAATTTTTTACATTTCGTGGTGGGTAGAGGGAGGGGGCTAAAGTCTCCGTGTTGAACCCCAACCAATCTCTCCGCGGAGGCTAATGGGCCAAACCCATGTTTTGCGTCGCTCGGGTAACCAATAGCCAAGTGACCAAATGAGCCGCGCGTGGCTTACCGCGGGCGCGAGGTTGGCGATCGTCTCTACCGCGGCAATGATGGACTTTTCCATCTCTGGCTCGGTGCATTCACAAGCGATCGGGAGATGAGCAGCGCGCACGCCACCGTTCCGCACTTTGCCGAGTCGCGAGTAGATGTGTACGAGGAGTCGCAATCCGAGTGAGCCGGGCTTAGACGCACGAGTGGGGATTGAAGAGATTCGGTTCAGTGCGCTGCGGCATCGGGAGCAGAGTCAACGTCTCCCAAGGCGGCGGGATCGAGTCTGCTGACACTTGAGGTCGAGGCACCTGCGATGATTATCCCCACGCCAATCCGCTGGGATTAGCTCCGAGTGTGTCACTCACCACCGGGGGGGGGGGTCAGGGGGGGGGCAGGGGGGGTGGTGCTTAGATGTGTACGAGCCAAGCCGCCTTGTCGGATAGCGAAGTCGATGTCTGGTAGCAAAGTCGCTCTGGGGGGGCTCTCTCTTCTCCCACGAGCCACCGAGGGGATGACGGTAATTCGCGACTCATTTGGGGGGCCATCGGGGGAAACTCCACATTGCCGTGGCCGGGGTCGGTCGGTCGGTCGGTCGCTCCAGAGAGCGATACATTGCTGACCTCCAGAAAATGACCGGAGAGGAAATGTGACCTCTTGCAGGAATAAAATGGAAGCGAATATTCATATTTGAATTCGTATGGCGCTTGCTTAAATGCCTCGGCGACCCAACGCGCCTGACATCTCGTCTCGACGTTTCTACCCACGTGACTTTACCGAAAGAACCAAAGAGTATGGATTCCTGCAGTCACGAAAGCTTCAAATCAAGATTGATACATAGGTTAGTTGTCAATTGTATTGATCTCGAGGGCTCAGACAGAGTCTGCGCTGTGGCCTCCGTCTCGCCGCTGTTCCGCTTGGGATTAGTCTCACGGCGAAGTGGCCGAGCGGGGGCACTGCGCTCGCTGGTCGGTGCAGAGGTCCACGGCTCGGATCCGGCAGGCCACCCTGGTCATTGCTGCGGGTCCATTCTGGTTCACGGTGGACTTTAAAGATCCCATGACGTCTTTCGCAAGAGTAGTCCAAGGTCTAAATGTGGGTGGTGTAGGGGGGCGGTGGTGGAGCGGTTAGCGCTGCGCTACGCTACGAGCCCGGCGACCCGAGTTCGATTCCCACTCACGGCTAACACCAGTGACGATTATCTGAACCGGTCCTGGGCATCCCCTAGGTCGACTCAGCCTTAAATGAGTACCTGGTGCGGTGTGTAAACATCGCCACTAGGGAGACAAAGGCGGTCGGGCGTGGTGCTGGCCACCCACCCCCTCGTGTACCGTTCCTGCCTTCATAGGTGCTCGCTAACTGCACTTGCCCCTACAGTCTGTTCAGGCTATACGGGGGATCTTTGTCTTTGTTTGCATGTGTGTGTGTGCGTGTGTGTGCATGTGTGTGCGTGTGTGTGTGTGCATGTGTGTGTGTGTACGTGTGTGTGTGTGCATGTGTGTGCGTCTCTGCGTGGCCGTGCGTCTGTGCGTGTGTACTTGCGTGTGTGCGCTTGTGTGTGCACGTGCGCCTGTGCTTATGTGTGTGGCCAACACCAGTGGTGACGATTATCAGAACCGGTCCTGGGCCTCCCCTAGGTTGACTCAGCCTCAAATGAGTACCTGGTGCGACGTGTAAACATCACCACTAGGGAGACAAATGCGGCCGGGCGTGGTGTTGGCCACCCACCCCCTCGTGTGCCGTGCCGGCCTTTATAGGTGCTACTCGCTAACAGGACTTCTAAAGCGCCTTTCAGCCGGAGGTGACGCGACATTGTATAATAAAGAAACACGGGCAGGCTGACAGCAATAAAAAAAATCCACCCCCCCCCCCCCATGCAAACACACACACGCACACACACATGCACACACACACATGCACACACACACATGCACACACACACATGCACACACACGCATACACACATGCACACACACACATGCACACACACACATGTACACACACACATGCACACACACACATGCACACACACGCACACACACATGCACACACACACATGCACACACACACATGCACACACATCGCTGGGGACTCCGTGCGGCATAAATTCCCGTCCCCGCCACTTTGGTGCCGGGCTCCGAGAGTGCCCTCAATTCCTGGCGACCTCAAACCGCTGCGGAGAGATAAACTCTCACTCTCAGCAGCAGCAGCAGGTAAGTAGCAGCAGCAACAGCAGCAGCAGCAGACAGATAGCAGCAGCAGGCATCAACGGGTAGCAGCAGTAGCAGCAGGCAGCAAGCAACAGCAGAAGGTTGCAGCAGACAGAAATCAGCAGCAACAGCAGCAACGGGTAGCAGGCAGCACCATGCAGCAAGCAGCAGCAGAAGGTAGCAGCAGGGAGCAAGTAGCAGCAGGCAGCAAGCAGCAGCAGGCAGCAGCAGACAGCAAGCAGCAGCAGAAGGTAGCAGCAGCAGGCAGCAAGCAGCAGGTAGCAAGTAGCAGCAGGCAGCAGAAGGTAACAGCAGGCAGCAAGCAGCAGCAAAACGTAGCAGTAGCAGGCAACAGGCAGCAAGCAGCAACAGGTAGCAACAGGTAGCAGACAGAAAGCAGCAGCAGGCAGCAAGCAGCAGCAGGCAGCAAGCAGCAGCAGGCAGCACCATGCAGCAGCAAGCAACAGCAGAAGGTAGCAGCAGCAAGCAGCAGGCAGCAGGCAGCAGCAGGCAGCAGCAGCGTGAGAAGCAAGCCACCACATCACATCCACCCCGACTCAAGTGCCTATGATTGTCTGCCTCTTTCTCCGTAAATAAAATAAAAATTCAAATTTATTTTTATAAAAATAAATCATTTTTTCGTATATATTTTAAAATATACATATATATCTTTTTTTCATTTTGTAAATGTTGCAGAAGAAGAGAAACGCAATTTGTGCTTGATTCCAACCGGGGCAGTCTGGTCCGCTGAGTCCCGCAAAGGGGATTCATCGTGGCGTGTCCAAACAACAAAGGTAGCCCCATTGCGTGTGATCTTTCTAAACCCTGTTCAAAGGACTCGGAAGATAACGGGGACTATCATATAGGGGTTACACTGTGGATAAGGCGTGCCTTGTAACCCGAGTGCGAGTTTAGTGCCTTGTATGGCATTGACATGTATTCTTAGGTTTTTTCGGTAAAGTCACGTAGGTAAAACATTAAAATTAATAAAAGTAAAATAAAATAAAAATCACGACGTTTCGGAGGCAACACAAGCTTCCGTCTTCAGGTGGAACCCTCACAGCCACGACAGCTGTATCAAGTAAATGTTTTACCTACGTGACTTTACCGAAAAAAACTAAGAATATGAATCCTTGCAGTCACGAAAGCTTCAAATCTAGGCATTGACATGCTCATGCAAAACCCAAATATGTTTAAACTTCTGCGAATTTCCTTCGCTTTTTCAAGCCAATTTAAAATGTTATTCAACATCAGAAGAATTTTTAAAAGACGTGCTACTAAATATATTATCCAGCCGAGACTCAAAATACATCTTCGGGTTGCCACTGCCTATATAATTGATGACGATGTAACTCTTAAGCATGGCATTCTTAGCTTTGACCTCTCAGATTCCCTCCCTCCCCCCCTACCCGTTACAGCCATCAGACTAATTACCCCGCTCATGACTGGCACTGACAAATTGCATCAGCACGCTTGTTTTTTGTTCGGGCAATCTCGACATCAACTTCTTCTCAGCATGACTTTGCGTGCTGCTGCTGTTGTTGTTGCTGATGACGACCTTGTGATCAGTGCAAGGATTAAACTAGTTCGGGGCCTGTAGCGTTTGTTATAAAGGAGCCGTAACATTTTTTTTAAAACACGTAAATATTAAAACACAAATGTGAAACTTGCATAGTAAAGTAACTTTATTATTTCGTTCATAAAAGTTGAAGGCGGTGCAGAATCACTGAACCGGAATTGATATCTTGAAAGCTATCAATTCTCTCTCCCTCTCCCCCTCTCTCTCTCTCCACCGACGTGGAGAAAAGTCCCCTTTGTAAACAACAACAACAACCGGGTGGTGGTGGTGGTGGTGGCTACGTTGCTGCACGTGGCTGCCTGTAACCCAGCACCGTGGAGGCAGCAGCGAGAGTTGATGGATCACCGCGCAGATCTCGTGAAACTCACTTCCCCTGGGTGCCAAGGAGCCACAACCTGGCTCGCCAGGGAGAAGGGATCGAGCGTTGCCCCCTCTGACTCCGGAGTCTCCGATGTCGAACCGAGGTTAGACACCACGTGGCGTATACACACGTACACACACGTACACACACGTACGTACACACACACACACGTACACACACACACGTACACACACACGTACACACACACACGTACACACACACGTACACACACACGTACACACACTCACACGTACACACACACGTACACACACACACGTACACACACTCACGTACACACGTACACACTCACATACACACACACGTACACACACACACACGTACACACACACGTACACACACACACACGTACACACACACACGTACACACACACGTACACACACACGTACACACACGTACACACACACACACGGTTTCCTCCCACATGTAAAACACTCATTAATTGGCTGATTTAAAAAAAAACTCAATATGTAGAGGACCGCAGAACTTGGGCAATTGTTGGCAACCCGCTCACCACGCGTGGCTGCCACCTCCCCGCTCGTCTGCGGTTCTCCCTCGCGCCTCTGAGCTGCTCCGTCTCTCCACGAGAGTGAGCGGATTGCTGCGCAGGAGCGAGTTACAAGTTACAATTACGACTAATATTGCCTTTCATTTATGTACGAACAATAACTGAGCAAGCCGTTTTGGGGGTGAACGCACTTTTCATTCAGACCGGGGGGGGGGGAACCCTACCTGACCGATGGCTCACCTGCTGAGCGTGATGCTGCAGCTACTACTCCACTGGGCGCACGGAAGACATTTCCTGTGAGATGTGGGTTACTAGTTGTTGACGCATAACATTTCGATATTTTGCTAGGTTATTTAATTTCGTGTGTTCTTTCTCCCTCTCTCCTAATGTTACTACGCGTTCTTCGTACTCATTGAAATGTAAAAAAAAATTCTCTAACCCCTCCCTCTCTCTGCCTCCGCCCCCCTCTGTCTATTTAAGGCCACCCCACAGAGACGATCTCCCTCTCTGTGCCTGTGTTGCTCTCTCTCTATGTATCTTGGTGACATCTGTCTGCTTATATGTCTGTCTATAGTTTTCTAGTTAGATTTTTATGTTGCTATTTCATTTATACCTGATGACGATTGCTTGTGTTGCAATCAAAACGTCGTATGCTATTATTTAATTTATTATTTTATCTTTATACGTGACTTTACCGAAAGAACCAAAGACTAATTCCTGCAGTCACGAAAGCTCCAAAATTAAGATTGACGCATGTCCCACTTGACGCGCGGCAAATGATGCTCATTAACGTCGCTGCCGAGAATATAAGTTAGCGGACACGAATAGGCGGACAACTCGCCACCTTCCCATGTCTGTCCCCCTCCACGTACAATAACGATGATGTTCTTCTTGGTTCTCGACAGACCTGGTTTTCACCTGAGGACGGCTGCTTGCGTTGTGGCCAAAACGTCGTGAGAATAATTTTATTGTTTTATTTTTATTATTTTATTACTTCCCTTCTACGTGACTTTACCGAAAGAACCAAGAAGATGAATCCCTGCAGTCACGAAAGCTTTAAATCATTATTTTATTATGTTTTATTTTCATTATTTTATTACTTCCCTTCTACGTGACTTTACCGAAAGAACCAAGAAGACGAATCCCTGCAGTCACGAAAGCTTTAAATCATTATTTTATTATGTTTTATTTTTATTATTTTATTACTTCCCTTCTACGTGACTTTACCGAAAGAACCAAGAAGACGAATCCCTACAGTCACGAAAGCTTTAAATCATTATTTTATTATGTTTTATTTTTATTATTTTATTACTTCCCTTCTACGTGACTTTACCGAAAGAACCAAGAAGACGAATCCCTGCAGTCACGAAAGCTTTAAATCAAAATGATGATGTTGTTTCCTACATCCCATCTTCATCACTAGGAGTCAACTGAATGTAAAACGCATCAATTATGAGACATCGTTGGACACAAACAACCATGAGCATGGTTTACACCTTGATATGCGCTAAATACCAAGATCTGCTTTAAAAGAGTTTACAGCACAACATTTGCACGGCTGTCAAATACCGCACGGGCAGCTTTTGAAACGTGATTTATTTTTACCGCAGGCAAACGAAAGGCTAGGAACAAAACATTACATTTCGAATGTGCTGAACGCTTGTTTCACGTGTGTGTGTGTGTATCTCTGTGTGTCTGTGTGTCTGTCTGTCTTTGTCTGTGTGTCTGTGCGGTTTGTCTTTGGCTGTGTGTGTGTCTTTGTCTGTGTGTCTGTGTGTTGTGTCTGTGTGTCTTGTCTTTGTTTGTGTGTGTGTCTATGTGTGTTTGTGTCTTTGTCTGTGTGTGTTTGTCTGTGTGTGTGTGTATGTGTGTGTGTATGTGAGTTCGATTCCCAACACCAGTGGCCAGCACCATGCCCAAACGCCTTTGTCTCCCCAGTGGCGATGTTTACACACCACCACAAGGCATACATTTGACGCTGAGTCGACCTAGGGGAGGCCCAGGACCGGTTTATATCATCGTGTAACTGGTGCTGGCAGTGGGCGGGAATCGAACTCGGGACACCGGGTTCGTAGCGCAAGCGAGGCTAACCGCTTACACCACCGCTCTCCGTGAACACGCGCGCACACACATACACGCGCGCGCGCGCGCACACACACACACACAAAGATAAAGATCCCCCATATAGCCTTAACAGACTGTAGGGGCAAGTGCTGTTAGCGAGCACCTATGAAGGCCGCAACGGTACACGAGGGGGTGGGTGGCCAGCACCACGCCCGACCGCCTTTGTCTCCCTAGTGGTGATGTTTACACAACGCACCAGGTACTCATTTGAGGCTGAGTCGACCTAGGGGAGGCCCAGGACCGGTTCAGATAATCGTCACTGGTGTTGGCCGTGAGCGGAAATCGAACCCGTGTCGCCGGGTTCATAGCGCAGCGCGCTAAACGCTACACTACCGCTCCTCACACTATCGCACACACACACGCGCACACACGCACACACACGCACGCACACACACACGCACACACACATGCGCGCACACACATACACACACACGCGCACACACGCGCATACACAAAACAAAGATCTTCCATATAGCCTTAACAGACTGTAGGGACAGCCTGTAGGGACAGTCTGTGGCCAGGCGTGCACCCACACACACGCGCGCATACATACACACACACGCACACACACGCGCACATGCGCACACGCACACACACGCACACACACACAGATACGCACACACGCACACACACACAGACACGCACACGCACACACACGCACACATACACACGCACACACGCACGCGCACACACACACGCACACACACGCACACACACGCACACACGCACGCGCACACACACGCACACACACACGCGCACACACATACACACACACACGCGCGTGCATCGGCGCTCTGGAAGCCTTCCTGTGCAAGTTGGGCCCGCCGCACGCTCGTTAGAGGAGGGGGGGGGGTAAGGGGAGGCATCGTGGAGCGCTGTCACGCGACAATTAAGCGGCACTGACCGTGCCCATTCATCCCAATGCTCGTCTCCTCCTCCTCCTCGCCGCCTCGACCCCCCTCCCCCCCCGCTGCACGATCCAACGCCACTACAACTATACTCTTAGTTCTCTCGGTAAAGTCACGTAGGTAAAAAATTGAAATTAAAATTAATAAAAATAAAACAATTATTAATTTTAATTTAATTTTTTACCTACGTGACTTTACCGAAAGAACTAAGAGTATGAATCCTTGCAGTCACGAAAGCTTCAAATCTAGAAGCCACTACAACTGCCTTCATCGGGGCAAAGGGCGCCACGGTGGTGAGATGTTAACTACCTCGCCCGGTATGCAGGGAGGCCACTGCTGTTTTTCCTGCAGAGTTGACGGGCTGTCGGCTCATCGTGCCTTCCCGGAGCAATAGAATGAGTACGGCTGAGTGTGGGGGGTGGAGGGGGAGAAGTTGACAGCGCGTCCCTCCTTCTGAGCGATGCCCTGCCACTCCTCCACGGGAATGTGGAATTTCCGATAGCCAACTAAGAACACCCGCCCCCCCCCCAAGGTGGCTAGGAGATGTTAACTACCTCGCCTGGTATACAGGAGGTCGTCGGTTCGATCCCGACCCTGACGCCTGCTGTATATTCAGAGTTTGCGGTGTCTCTCTCTCTCTCATAATCATCGCGGTGGTTAGGAGATGTTAACTCCCTCGCCTGGTATACAAGAGGTCGTGGCTTCGATCCGTGATGTCTGCTGTATGTGTGTTCGCTCTCTCCCCGTGGTTGCGTGGAATTGTATTCAGCTCCTCCGGGGTTTCCCTCCGCAATTTAGAATCAACATCACGCGTTTAGTGTAACGTGGCCGCTATACATTTCCACACGGTGATAAGCTGTTATCTTCTTGGTTCTTTCGGTAAAGTCACGTAGAATGGAAATAATAAAATAATAGAAATAAAACATAATAAAATAATTCTCACGACGTTTCGGCCACAACGCAAGCAGCCGTCCTCAGGTGGAGAGCAGGTCTGTCGGGGAGACAGAGTCTGAATTCCTCCACCTGAGGACGGCTGCTTGCGTTGTGGCCGAAACGTCGTGAGAATTATTTTATTATTTCCATTCTACGTGACTTTACCGAAAGAACCAAGAAGATGAATCCCTGCAGTCACGAAAGCTCTAAATCGAAAGATAAGCTGTTATGTTGAGCTATCATTGCTGGTGGCCAGGTCGCTTTAGAATACAGAGCGAGACAACTCAGTGGGGCCTTACCTGGTCAAATAATAAAAAACGAAATGCTTGCGTAGGTCCTGGCCGCCAGGGTTACTCGTGTGGAACAGACAAGACGCCCAAATATAGCCCACGTGTAATGATGGTTGTTATCACGCCGCACTCGCAATCCCAGAGGTCGCACAGACGTCTGCTGGATTGTGCAAACCCACACGGATTCATTAATCCCAGACGGGGCCGGTCAACTGAAACCAATAATTCCTCTGGGACAGAGACGACAGTTGTCCCGTGAAGAATGTGCCCATTGCTCCCGTGTCTAATGCGGCCTGAACAGACAAGAGGGCCTAGTACAGGACCTACATTCGTATGCATGCTGAACTTCTTTCGCGCCGTACGTAGCCAACCGATGGGTGGGGAGATGTGGAGGGGGGGGGGGGAGCGCAACAAACTAAACACAAAAAGCAATTCGTAAGAAACGCGTTTTCAATCTAGATAATTTCCAAGTGCATAGCTTCCAGTGGCCTGCTAATTTCGGTAGGAAGAACGTTCCAGACGGCCGCGCATCGGAAACGCGCGCGCGCGCGGTTGCGGTGACCGGCGGCGTCTTTGTCCGGTGCCCAGCTGCTGCTGCTGCTGCTGCTGGTGCCGCGAGGATGACCGTCGGAGCTCGCGTGACGATGATTCGTGCTCATTGACGACACCAGCAGCCCCCAAGGTGCCGTGGCGAGCGGCGGCGGCGGCAGGAGGGTGGCTGCCACTGGTGAACGCCTCGCACGCTGAGCCTGCAATCCAGTGGCGGCTGAATGAATGCGACCTGCATCTCAATTCGCCACGGTGCCAACGATTATGAGGTTTTGTTGTTGTTGTTGTTTCGATTTAAAGCTTTCGTGACTGCAGGGATTCAACTTCTTGGTTCTTTCGGTAAAGTCACGTAGAATGGAAATAATAAAATAAAATAGTCGCTCCAAGCCTGGGGCTTGTCATTCAGACTCTGTCTCCTCGACAGACCTGTTCTCCACCTGAGGACGGCTACTTGCGTTGTGGCCGAAACGTCGTGAGAATTATTTTATTATGTTTTATTTTAAAAATTATTTTATTTTTTCCATTCTACGTGACTTTACCGAAAGAACCAAGATGTTGTTGTTGTTTCGTATGCATTCATTGGTGACGAGGCTGCTTCAGACAATCGCCTCTCCTACGTTTGAGGCCTCGGTTTAATCGACGGGCAGTGGCGGAAACTGCCCTGGGTTCAAACCCAGGGGGTTGTTTTTGGCAGTGCCGACGCTTGAGCAGCTTGGTCACATCTTTAGAACCTTGTGTTTGCAACCCAAGATGCTCTCAGCAGAACTTGTATCAGCCGCTCGCACATGGACACCGTGTGCCCACTGAGCCATGTGGCTCATTAGTTGGCCGGTAACGCTTCAACATATACAGAGGACCGCGGAGCTCGGGAAATTGTTGGCAGAGCCAATTTCTCGCCGCGTGGCTGATTGCCTTTATTTTTAAAGCGAGCAAATAATGTGCGGGGCACGCGTTACAAGATGTAATTCTTATTATTATTATTATGGGAACGTGGAAGACGCCACCACCATCACCACCACCACGACCATCACCACTACCACGACCATCACCACCACCACAACCATCACCGGCTCAGGAACCACGATGGAACCACGACGAATGTGATCACAGCGCGCATTCTAACGAGCGGAACACTTTGACATAACAAGAGACCCGCGATGTGGGTCGCATACATTTTCACGTTTCGTATACGTGTGCCAAAATATAACACATTTCGTAATTACCCGTTTAAACTCATCCCACGGCTGGAATTTGAAAGAAAAAAATGCACGAGCTTATATTGTTTTGTGTGTATGTAATATATATAATGCCCTATAAATAATCATTGTGAACAGCTTGACCTAGTTAATGCAGTTACTTCAGCGTTACGGGAACAAAATGGATAGTGCAATATATTTTTTTACGTTTGGCGTGCAACCTGATCTATCAACCGCCGCCTGCGTCGTTCGCTGCTTTGCATTCGCAATTTAAATCGCGCGAGCGATGATCCGGCGGTGCGAACCCCTTTGCCAAGAATCTCTGGATAAAGACTCACGCGCACGCACGCACACACATGCACGCGCACGCACGCGCACACGGGCACGCGTGCGCACACGTGCACGCGCGCACGTGCACGCGCACACACGGGCACGCGTGCGCACACGTGCACGCGCGCACGTGCACGCGCACACACGCGCACGCACGCGCATGTACACACACGTGCACGCACGCGCACGCACGGGCACGCGCGCGCACCGATAAACGTGGCCATGAAACAAACGGTGCGCGTGGTTTTGGCTTGCTGAGTGTTCCGCGGTGTCTCCGCCCCCCCCCCTCCTTCTTCCGATGGAGCGCGCGTGTCGACGATGTGCGCCGCGTGCTCAGCTGTGTAGCCTCATTAGAATGTTCACGAGGGAATCGGCGCGGGAGAACGAACGCGCGCGAGAGTGCGAGAGCGAGAGAGACAATAAACACACGATCCTCATTTGCATTTCACCTGCACCGTTGACGCATCTCTACCGCGGCCTTGCTGTGCACTGGTTTCCCACCAAAAATCCACGCAGCCCTCGTTCCATCGCAGTCTCTTCCTACAAGGGGGCCTGAAAACGCATTTTCAGTCCTCAGAAATTGCAATCCCAAAATGATAGGCTTATTAAGGGCTTACATCTTGAATCCTTGCCTCACTTGATGCAGCAAATCTGGCTGTGACGGTCCCACCTGATGACGGAGACTTGTGTTGCCTCCGAAACGTCGTGATTTTTTATTGTTTTATTTTTATTAATTTTTATTTCATTTTTACCTACATGGTGACTTTACCGAAAGAACTAAGAGTATGAATCCTTGCAGTCACGAAAGCTTCAAATCTAGAATTGATAGGCCTATTATTTTGTTGTTGCTGTTTTCGTCCGAAATAAAATCCCTCGCGATGGAACGGTGCCGATGATCGGTGCCGATGATCGTGTTTGTTTTGCCCAGGAGAGGGTCGCCGAGTCGTGTGACTTTGTTCAGGAGGGGGTCCTGCCGAGTTTGTTTTTGTGCAGCAGCGGGAGATGCTTCCCATGTGCAACCACAATTGGTGTAATTTTTCCGCATTTTTGATGGGTTTTTTGACCACTGCCAGTTGCATTGTTGTTGTTGTGCTTGTTCGTTGCTGCTTAGCTACGGGAAGACATCGGAGGAAAACAAACTCCACACACGCAGAGGCCTGGGTCGGGAGTCGAACCCAGGCACAAGTGTTACCGCTGCTGCACCTAATTAACCTGGAAGATGACTTCTCGAAGTTTACTTCAACCAGCCGCGCTGATCGATTCCAGACGCCACTCGCTGTCACGCGGAGAAGAGCTCGCCCGCGTGTCCGCCACTCCTCTCACTTTTGCATAAAAAATTACGGCAAAATCCAAAGCAAGTGGGTCTTAATGGATTCTAATTAACTTATGTTTAAAATGGGCATATTCGGATTGTAAATCTCGAGTCGCAGTACAAAGCAATGGCAGATGGTGATCAGGGGGAAAAACGAGGCGTATTTATCGTCTGTATAGTTTTGTCCCAAGCAGAGGAGCGGAAGGTCTTGGGCTTGGACTTGAACAGGGCCAAGGAATGGGCAGCGTGGATGTCTGGGGGAGTTCCAGACAGTGGGAGGGGCAGCAGAGAAGGAGCGACCTCCCACTAAGTCGAAATAAAAAAAGAACCCAATACGCCTCTTTCACATCTATGCAGTCCGCGTAAAAAGTAAAATTTTTATGATTTTATTATTATATACTAGCTGTACTACCCGCCTTCGCCCGGGACTTGGATCCACCACGCCCGGCCGCCTTTGTCTCCCAAGTGGCGATGTTCACACACCGCAGCAGTTACTCGTTTGAGGCTGAGTCGACCTAGGGGAGGCCCAGGACCGGTTAAAATAATCGTCAGCGGTGGTGGCCGTGAGCGGGAATCAAACTAGCAGTTTGTTGCATGTCGGGAAGTACGCTAAACATGTTGAACAGACACAATCACAACTTTGACTTTTCTATATATGGAGATAAAATAATGAAATATTAAAAAACACCCAATACGCCTACTTCACATATGTCCGTCCACTTACAAATTTGTATTATTATATATATTAAAAAATTACATCCCATCGGCCACACGTCCCCCTGGGAGTGCATCATTCCGGTACAAGCAACAACAAAACAAGTCAAGACGGCTTTCGACATTCGATGTTCATCAGCGGAGTCAGCGCTCGCTTGAGCCAACGTTGGCGAACTGACGCTTCGGCTGGCTGCGAGGCTTGGACAACAGGCTTCGGCTGCTGGAGGAGAGGGCACTTGAAGGGCGCACGCGAGATGAGATAATCGCCACCATCGCCTTTTGCTGCTCCTGCTACCGTTGAGAATCGGGCAGAGTCGTGTGCTGGCTGATACCTCGAGAGCGTGGAGGGGGCCGCTGAAGGGAGGGAATTGCATTGCTCCGGTTGCACGAATTGTTGTTATAGCCACCTCTGCTCCATTAACATTTCACGTCTATTACACGGAGTTCAATGTCCTGGCTTTAAACAGATGATAGTATTTTTATTTTTACTCCAATTAAATTTCGGCATCGTTAAACTTCCCGTTTTTTTATTATTATGTTGACCTCTTCAAGAATAAAAGGGCCACGGATAACCTCACAAAAGGCTTTTGCGCTTTGATATTTGTTGACGTGTGGGCTTTTAGCAGAACATCGCACGACCGCGGACGAACGCGTTTCATCTTGCAAAGCACAATGGGCTAATAAGAGACATCTCCCATGAAAGTTATGAAAATCCGCCGCCGCTCCAGCGCCGAGTATGAGCCAAACTCACTCCGGAGTCTCACAAAAACCCACCGCCAACATCACACGCGGATACACACACGGACACGCACGCGGGCAGGAATGTAACGTGACTTTGTTTTACGTTCATTGCAATCAATACAATCCGAGGCATTCTCAATACACCAACGGATCAAGGTCCTTAATCTAAGTTGTCTTGTGGTTGTTGTTTGACTGGCATCCCACTGGGATTTTTGCACAGGGTTGGTGTACGGTGATTTTTTTCTGCAATATTTTGCTGTCTTTTCTTGGATTTTCTGTTTGCAGATAGTCACTTTAGGATGTTTTCTTGTTCATGTTTTAGTTTTTTGTTTGTTGCGGTTGCACCCGATTCAAGAGCCGAATGGCTCACAGGGCTATACCTAATAAATGAACTTGAACTTGAACCACCATTCCACGTGGCTTTTGTTTTGTTTACACGAGATTTGTTTTGTTTACCAAACTTCACCGCCACGCTGGTCATTGCCGGGATGGTGAACGGAGAGGAGAGAGACGGCAAGGCCAGTTATGGTGATGATGATGATAAAAATTCTTCTCTCGTGTTTGCCACGGCCAGCGATCGAAGTCAGGTCGACGGGTCCGGATCACGGCGCGGCCAAGGCCACCGCTCATCGGGTTGCGAAATTTCTTCAGGGCGGCACTGCGACAAAATGCTCGAGTCGGTCGTGAAAAGTCTACGGGGCCAAATCTCTCTCGGGGAATGACTAAAAGCCATAATTTCACCACCCCTCGGTGGAGTGGAACGTGGCAGCTGTCTTCACGCGGCTAAATGACAACTCGTGCCATCATCAACTTCGATCAACGATCTCGCGCTCTCAAAAAAACACAAAGAGGCAAGCGACTCAATTCCTCCGGGCCCATCGTAAGAACGCACGGAGCGTTTTCTGCAAACTATCAGCGGCAGGTTGTCCGACGAGACGGGCCCGGCCTCTCGCCGCCGTGACCTGCAACGCTCCAGCCACAGCTCAACCACAACACAACGGATGGCAGGAACAGGAGTCGAGGCAGGACCACAACACGAACCCAACATCCCCGCCCGCACTACAAAATCTACCACAAATCCCAGCAGGTCCCGGCCAAGTGGGCCACGGGCTCACGCACAATCCGCCTGCAGTGGAGTTTTTTGAAACGATGCAAAATGCGCGGGGAGCTTTAGCGCGACGCGGCATCGACGCGTGCGACCGTGCCGCAGAAGCGAGACTCGATGGGCAAACCTCCACCAAATTCGTAGGTGGCTTCCTCCGATTACATTTTCCTGTCGCGGCCTGCAAAAAAAAAGAATCTGATGCCCGCACGAAAAGCTTTTTTTCTACCTCCCCTCCCTCTCCCCCCGTTTCCCGGTGTAAAAGGCTGCCTTGCTCGTGTGCCGCACACCTCAAAAGCACCTTTGAACATTATCTCCTCTTTAAGGTTCTGACAACGGAAGGAAATTTGAAATTCTTTTGAACGCGGCCTTTACACTGCGGAGGAGCGCCGCGCCGCGCACACTTTGCGACGGCGACGTTCTGGATGGCCGATCACTCTCAAAAACGAAGCGGAATGGGAGCGCTCGGGCAACGGGCGTTGACGGCTCCATTACCGCGGCCCTCGCTCTCAAACGTTCCCCCTATCCGCCTGCCTTCGCCACGCAAGTCGGCGCTACGACGTTAAATTAAAATAAATCACAAATGTCGGCTTGAACTTTCACGTCGGCACGGTCGGCGCCACTGGCGGAAAATGCCAGCGGCATCTTCGCTCGCGGATTACTTTTCGCGAGGTGTTGATAGTGGCAATCGCGCGCGTTCACTGCGGACGGAACATCGGAATGAAAAGAATCGACGCAGGTCTTGGGACGCGAGCAACGAACGATCAACAATAAAACGACAACGCATTTCGGCCAACAACATTGAGCTTTTATTCAAGAAGTGTGACCGCGTTTGCAGATGTCGTTGGCGGAGAGGGCATTCGTTCGAAAGCCGCCGCGCTTTCGAGGATGTTCAACGCCACCACCGGACCACGGATGCCCAGTCACGATGGTCAACGGGAGGTTATTCTCGTGTTCTGCCGGCTGCTACTGCTGCTGCTCCAAGGAAAAGACAGAACCTGGCAAAAAAAACGTCCTAAAAAAACAAAGCTTTAAAAAAGAAAGTGATCATGATGTCCCGTGCGTATATGACGACGGGAACAGTTTAATCGGTCTAGTATCTGGCTTATGAAAATAAGAATCATCATCATGATCGTGATCATCGGTCATCCATGCGGGGTTGGTAAAATGGATGACACCTTATATGGCTGCACCGCTGGATGGGAAATATGGCCTAGAAAAGGCCTTGATCTTGCCTGTATAAGTTAAACGGGTACCACTCATTAGCAAGTCAACACGTTGTTGTATTGATATGGAGATCATCGGTTAGAGAAATGTGTAATTTCCTACTGTGGGCCCAGAAACACTCCAGAATTGGACCGCGAGGATGGTCAAATTCACAAGAGGGCTCGGGTCACGATTGGGAACACTTAAAATTGTTTATACACTCACTGGGTATCACCAAAACTGCAGAAAAACTAGTCAACTATTATTTTTCTTTAACCAGTTAATGCTCACTGAGCAATGCAACTTTTTCAGAAGTGACGTGGCTATCACAAATGATAGCTCAACGAAGTGGCTTATCACCGTGTGGAGAATTATAGCAGCCAAATACTCTAAACGCGTGATGTTGATTCTAAATGTGTGGGGAACCAGAGGACCCGGAGAAAAATCCACGCGACCAGGGAAAAAACACGCAAACTCCAAATATACAGCAGCAGGCGTCAGGGTCGGGATCGAACCCAGGACCTCCTGTATACCAGGCGAGGTAGTTAACATCTCGCCACCACCGCACACGAAAGTAAAAGTGTGCGGTGGCATCAAGAGCATTGCCCACAATTAACTCAACTTCAATAACGTTCATCGACATTACAGAGGGAGACAATTCAAAGAGACACGTCCTGCGTGCAGCGCTGCTCCCCGAAATGTGGGACCACGTGACGGAGGCGTTGGGCATGCATTCGCCAATCCCACAAATAACGTAAGCACGCGTTCACACAAACACGCCGACTCGGGCGTCCGAGGGTGAGTTTTCATTCGTTGCGGTCTTGTGAAGAGGTGCCGATGGAGGCGAAGCACAACAAGTGTTCTGAACGGGTACGACTTAACGTGGCAACAATCGGGAGCAACCAGCCGTGGCTGGAGCATGAACCATCGTCGGCGCAAACTCCGGGGGTCGTCTCCTCCCAGCAGCGGCGGCTTTAGGCTTGGCCACTGAACAAAGACGGTCACTCCGCATCGCGCGCTTTAACACGCGCTGCTGCGGCCGTCTGGAACGTTCTTGCTTCCGATATTAGGAAGCCACCGGAGCTATGCACTGTGGAATCCAAATTGAAAAACGAATTTCTTTAGAACTGCTTCTTGTGCGTTCGTTCGTTGTCCTTGCTCCGCACCTCCGATTAGCACGGTTGGCTACGTAGGGTGCGAAAGAAGTTCCACGCACATGCTGACTTCAGTTCAACACGTAGGCTTTCGCGACCAACATCATCCAAATAGTTTTTTTGGGCTAGATCGTGTAAATATATAAATGAGTTGCTAAACCCGCCACCACTGTCGCCTGATGAAGCTAGTTGAAGTTACTGGCGAAACGTCGTACTCAGATTGTAAATGTTGTGGCTTGGCACTCCAACTCACCGGTTAGTGCTGTACTAGTGACGAATTGGCCACGTTCTGTTTACGTGACAACCCTTACTAGTTGGCTGTGTCGGGTGGTGGCGGGTTTTAACGACACATTCATAGATTTACGCGATCTAACCCAAAAAACCTCTATTATGGATATTGACTTCCGTGAGTTTACTCTGAAATTCACTCATCGATTCTTCCTCCTCCTCCTATGTTGAGGACTCTACCAGACACCGACTTGGTTCCTCTCTGCCATCGCACGGTGTTCAACCACCACACTGCAGGTCACATCAACCCACTCACCCACCCGTTCACTACACGTACCCACCACACTGCAGGTCACAACAAACCCACTCACCCACACGTTCACTACACGTACCCACCACACTGCAGGTCACATCAACCCACTCACCCACCCGTTCACTACTCGTACCCACCACACTGCAGGTCACATCAACCCACTCACCCACCCGTTCACTACACGTACCCACCACACTGCAGGCCACATCAACCCACTCACCCACCGTTCACTACACGTACCCACCACACTGCAGGTCACATCAACCCACTCACCCACCCGTTCACTACTCGTACCCACCACACTGCAGGTCACATCAACCCACTCACCCACCCGTTCACTACACGTACCCACCACACTGCAGGTCACAACAACCCACTCACCCACCGTTCACTACACGTACCCACCACACTGCAGGCCACATCAACCCACTCACCCACCCGTTCACTACTCGTACCCACCACACTGCAGGTCACATCAACCCACTCACCCACCCGTTCACTACTCGTACCCACCACACTGCAGGTCACATCAACCCACTCACCCACCCGTTCACTACACGTACCCACCACACTGCAGGTCACATCAACCCACTCACCCACCCGTTCACTACACGTACCCACCACACTGCAGGTCACATCAACCCACTCACCCACCCGTTCACTACACGTACCCACCACACTGCAGGTCACATCAACCCACTCACCCACCGTTCACTACACGTACCCACCACACTGCAGGTCACATCAACCCACTCACCCACCCGTTCACTACACGTACCCACCACACTGCAGGTCACATCAACCCACTCACCCACCCGTTCACTACACGTACCCACCACACTGCAGGCCACATCAACCCACTCACCCACCGTTCACTACACGTACCCACCACACTGCAGGTCACATCAACCCACTCACCCACCCGTTCACTACACGTACCCACCACACTGCAGGTCACATCAACCCACTCACCCACCCGTTCACTACACGTACCCACCACACTGCAGGTCACATCAACCCACTCACCCACCCGTTCACTACACGTACCCACCACACTGCAGGCCACATCAACCCACTCACCCACCGTTCACTACACGTACCCACCACACTGCAGGTCACATCAACCCACTCACCCACTGTTCACTACACGTAACCACCACACTGCAGGTCACATCAACCCACTCACCCACCCGTTCACTACACGTACCCACCACACTGCAGGTCACATCAACCCACTCACCCACCGTTCACTACACGTAACCACCACACTGCAGGTCACATCAACCCACTCACCCACCCGTTCACTACACGTACCCACCACACTGCAGGTCACATCAACCCACTCACCCACCCGTTCACTACACGTACCCACCACACTGCAGGTCACAACAACCCACTCACCCACCCGTTCACTACACGTACCCACCACACTGCAGGCCACATCAACCCACTCACCCACCGTTCACTACACGTAACCACCACACTGCAGGTCACATCAACCCACTCACCCACCCGTTCACTACACGTACCCACCACACTGCAGGTCACATCAACCCACTCACCCACCGTTCACTACACGTACCCACCACACTGCAGGTCACAAGACAGCTCTTTTGACATCTTGCGTCACTCTGCTCCACTTCGGATTTCACGTCCACCTTCTCTCTTCACGAGCTCTTACAATAATCCACCTCGCTCAATTCAAGGAACATCACCAAACACCACTTTTAAGGTGCTGTTTTCTATGGGGCCGGAGGACATTTTGGGCCTTTGGGCCTGTGCTTAGCAACTGTCTTGATTTTTTAAAAGTAATTTGATTAAATGCCTTTCTGCGGTTTATAAGTCTCAGCTATTAAATCGAACGCTGCTGCTGCTGCGACTAAACCCGTCGGCGCCAAAAGACATTTCAAAGCAAGACGCACATTCATATGCCGACGACACACACACACCACACACACACACCACACACCACACACAAACCACACACACACCGCACACACACCACACACACACCAAACCAACCCCACACACACCACACACACAAACCACACACACAGACACCACACGGAAATCCGCCCGTCATGGTGGCGCGTTAGCCCACTTGGCAAACGATTTATTCTCAAGCAGATGCTTTTTTTTTTCTAAATCACATTGACGCTTGGGGAGGGTGACAAAACGGTGAAACACGAGGCCACGATTCCCCCCCCCGTAACGCCAACGTGGAGGCCTGAAGCCGCCCTCGCGTTCACAAAGCCCCGCCGCGCTACTGGCCGGCGGTGGCAGCCCAGCGGCGGGGTTTAGCCCCCCCACTTGTGCCGAGCGCGATGTCGACCGTCGGCGCGTGGTTTGTGTCTCGAGTGCGACGAGGTCGAGCCTCGCGTTCCGCCTCGGTCTGGGCGCGACGCTCGGTGCGCTCCTCCGTTGCCGGGGCATCGCCCTCGGCGACTCACATCCGGTGCCTGGCGGAGTCTGGCACGGTTACCGCGGTTACGACCCCTCGTGTTTTGCCGCGAGTCTAAGTCCGAGGGTGGATGGGTGGGCGCGCTGTGTCAGGTGGTGCCGCTCACAGCGAGGGACGGATACAGGGCATGTCTGTGCATGTGTGTGCGTGTGTGTGCGTGCGTGTGTGCGTGTGTGCGCGTGTGTGCGTGTCCGTGCATGTTGTCTGTGCGTTTTGTGTGTGCGTGTGTGTGGTTGTTGTGGGTGCGTGTCTGTGCGTGTCCGTGCGTGTCCGTGCGTGTGCGTGCGTGTCTGTGCGTGCGTGTGCGTGCGTGTGCATGCGTGTCTGTGCATCTGTGCATGTCTGTGCGTGTCCGTGCGTGTCTGCGTGTGCGTGTCCGCGTCCGCCTCTACTGCTCTCTCTTGTGGGCGAGCACCCACTGCTCCTCCTCCTCCACGCTGGGCAGCACGATGGAGTCGCGGTCGTAGTAGTCCGGCGTCAGGATGGGCAGGCCGGCGCTCTCGCGCTCACGCACCAGGCGCTCCGCTTCGCGGCGCAGCCACACGCGGGGTCTGCACGCGGCGCACAGACGACAAAGAGAAAAGTTTGAACCACCCACCCACCACCCCTGCCACCGCGGTCTCAACAGACTGTGGAATACTGTGGGGTACACGTCGCTGCGATGTGAACATCAGCGCTGGGGTGATACCGTTGGCCCACACCGCAGCGCCGGGCAAAACCGCCGCAACTCCCCGCTTTGTGCCAAGCTGCCCTTAGCAGGTGCTCGCTACAAAGAGTATTTGCCCCTGCGGTCCCGATGAATAAAGGATTTAGCTTTTTTCCCCATTTGCACATTTAATCCCACACACTTTGTCATCGCAAGCAATTCGATGTCATTGCAGAACACGTGCTGCTCACTCAAGGGGCACGGGCTGCACGCAGCACAAGCGGCATGCCCGATGCGCAGCGCTACTTATACGCACGTGACAAGCAGGCAAAGTTTCGCCACGTCCGTCGAGCATTCACGCGGCACGGACGCGCGCGGGCCCTCTCCTCTGTCGCGCGAGACGTTGACGAACCTCGCCTGGCATACAGGTGGTCGAGGGTTAGATCCCGATCCTGACGTCTGTATATTTGGAGTTTGCATGTTCTCCCCGTGGTCGCGTGTATTTTTCTCCGGCTCCGATTTTTCGCTCCACATTTAGAAACAACATCACGCGTTTAAGAGCATTTGGCTGCGATGCATTTCCACGTGATAAGCCACTTCGTTTGGGCTATCATTTGTGGCCAGGTCGCTTTTTGAAAAAGAGCTGCATAGCTCAGTGCACCTTACCTGGTGAAAGAAAAATAGATTCGTTTTAATAGTGATGACTAGGAGCAATGGATCAGCGGACTCACGTTTGGAACATGAAGCCAACACCACAAGAGATCCCGGATTCAAATCCCGTGTTTTTTCACCCGGCCGTGAGTAAACCAAGCTATCGAGGGGCGCCGTGGGGTTAGGGCGCGTGGCACACGGTGGGAAGCTACGGCTGTGCAAGGTAAGGCCCACTGAGCTATGTAGTTCTTCTGTCGACTCCACGACAGAAGAACTACGGCTCAACCCATCCACTCGACGGCAGCGATTTCCTGCTTCACGGGAGCAATGAGATCGTGCACATCGCCCATTTACAGCTCTGAGCTAGTGGTGAAAATTCCCGAGCGGAGGGGCGGGTGGGTGAGTCTATCCATAGGACAACCGCGTTGACTTCCACACAAAACGTGGTACCCATAACTCTGGAACTTTACCCGGGGCCGCTGGGATACGTGTGAGATTTTAGCAGGATGTCCTGATGTCTAAATAAACAAATGTATTACTTGACATTAATTCGCGACCTCGCAACCCGGGGGCATTGTCGTTGTGGCAAGCCAATGGGCATTCTAATCTTGTCCGTGTAATATATAAAAAACGGCCGGCTCGTTCAGCACCAAGACAGGAGGGCGGGGCGCGGAAATTAATGGTCAGAAAATACGCACGCGTCCGCAGCGAGTGCAGCGAGAGAACTCGGGGGAGAGCGGTGGGAATTCATTCGCAGGCGAAGATAGAATGAATTAATGTTTCCAGGCGAAAAGGTGCACATGCAGCGAAGTCCACTGGATGGGACGGGACGCGGCGAGTGATTTACCGTTTCCATAAAAGCCGCATTAGAGAGCGCCATCGCGACGGGAACGCGGGGGGGGGGGGGGGGGGGGCCGCATGGGCTCATTTTGCTAATCAGATTTGCGTCTAAAATAAAATAAAAACATCGCATAACATTGCCCATCCCATCCACTCCCCCGAGGTCACAAACACAATGGGATTACGTGTTCGTACGAAGCGTCACGACGTGCACACTGAACGCATCACCTCCTCACCAATACACGCAATTATAGAGATCGCCCGTGTAGCCTGAATGGACTGCCGGGCAAAGTGCTGCTAGCGAGTAGCACCTATGAAGGCCGACAGGGCACACGAGGGGGTCGGTGGCCAACACCACGCACACGCCGCCTTTGTCTTCCTTCGCGGCGATGTTTTTTACACACCGCCCCAGGTGCTCATTTGAGGCTGAGTCAACCTAGAGGAGGCCCAGGTCCAGTTCAGATCATCATCGCTGGTGTTGGCCGTGAGCGGGAACCGCCGATGGGCACGCACGCACATGGGTACACGTGCCCCTGCGCTAGGCCTCCGACGGTCAACCCCCTTACCACCACACCTGCAAATCGATTAACTTTCATTTTTTTCCGGGCGGCAATTCGATTCAAGAATCAATCCTTTTTTTTTCTCTCTCTCTCTACTGTTGTTGCAAGCTTCTCGAGTGTAAAATAAAGCATTAAATTATCTCCGGTGTGCGACCGCGGTCACCCACAAGAGACCCGCTGTTTGTCTCTTTGTGATCACAGCAATCGGATATATGCACACTAAAATACGGAGGTGTCATCACCACGGCGGTGGATCACTCCGCTAACTCCCATGCAAGCACACGTAAAGGGTCACTGAAGACCCATCCCTTTGGTCAGACACAAATCCCTGCGGGTTGATCTGTCTGTCGCTCGTCACCACTATTTGATCTGTGGGGGCCTGTTTAACTCGCTCGGGGCAATGGGTTGACAATCCGTAGGTTTTTTTTAAGTTTAACCGTGTAGACCTTCTTTTATTGTGTCGCGTAATTTAAATGTTTAGCGATGGAATGTTACGTACGTTTTTAATGCCTTCCATCTGTGAAGCGGTCTGGGCGAAGCTCACTGTGAAAGGCGCCGCGGCTAAATAAAGTTCGAATGATTGATTGACGCAATCATCTGTCTCAACCACCTCAATGTCAAATCAGAGCCGTTGCTCTACATCAACATCAGCCGTACGAAGAAGAAAAAGCGATTGTAGTTGCTACGTAAACTAATACAATGCAACATAACATCATCATTTATGTTGCAATAAACCAACAGATCAAAGGCTAAGAAGAGTAACATCTCAAACTTTTCTCGATGGCGTGCCAGTTCTGAAATTCCCTTTCGACGTTGGTGGCTGGCTCCCGGTTAGTTAGCTTGTCACCGTGCTGATGCTACAAATAAAGTTAATGTACAATACAGCGGTACCTTTTGTACACGCCCCATCAACAGACACGCGGGCCTTCTGGGAAGCATGTGAATTCAGCACTCTTGGTTCAACACAAGCGGAATTCGTAATGTCAAACTGACAAGCAGAATTCTGGAGCCGATTTCGACATTCGACGTCTCATCATCAGCAGTCAGGCTCTGCTTGAACCATTGCGGGTGAACTGACCAGATGTCTACAGGGGAAGGGGATCCACCCCCGGGGACCCCTCCACGGGTCCTAGATCGATGCAACCCTTCGTGGTACGTAACAACAAATGATCACGACCGTCATGTTTGAGATATAAGTAACAAAATAAGCACCCAATATGCCTCCTTCAGAATGCCGTGCGGCCGATTCTGATATATTATTTTTATCTGGAGGGACAGATGTATACTGCCCGCTTATTGATTTCCTGAGACATCGGTAGCTGGTCGCGATTAGTTCGTTTGGCGATGTACAGAGAGGATACAGATCTTTTGAGGCTTCCTCATTTCCTCTCGACGCATCTCATCACGGCGGCGTCGCTCTTCGGGCGTTCGGAGCGCTCCAAGACAAAGGCAGCTGAACGAGGAGGGGGCGACGGTTCTGTCCAAGAACCAAAATCATTGTTTCGTATTTATTACAGCGGTTCATCGGTGATGGCCAAACGGCTCCCGGTCTGACGAATAGAATGTTGTACGCCGGCCTTTGACAATGTTTCAGGCCGGAGAGAGGGGAGGGGGGGAGAGTGAGGGGGGGGGGCGGTGAGGTAGGAAATAGATAAAAGATGCGCTCGGAGTGAGTGACAGACAAAAAGCCACGATCACCTTGGGCCGCGGCGGGGAAAACAGACTCGGCCCATTGTTGAAGGCTTTTCTCTCTCTCGTCTCTCTCTCGTCTCTCTCTCGTCTCTCTCGCGTCTCTCTCTCGTCTTCTCTGCTATCCTCACGCTTTGTGCGAGCGAGCCACAGACGCGGCAGACAACAAAGAAAATCCTTTCTGGGAGTGGGGGGGGGAACAAAAGAATCTGGGTTTTTGTAAGGCAATAAAATCTAATCATAATAAAATAATAAGAAGAAGAATAACAAAAATAGGCAAACATTCCTTTCTGTAATCTCGACCTTGGCCCCACGTCACTGCAATTCTGTCTGACATTTTGCGGGGGGGGGCAGGGGGTGGTTCTTTTAGCGCTGCTCTGTATTTATCTTGTTCGCATCCCCGCATTCAAACACAACGGTCGTTCTCGTTTGTCAAGTGTTCCCACTACCGATATTGTGCTGCGCGCAAACAAAAAAAGGAATAATGTTATTTTTTGTTTGTTTCTTGCGAATCTCAAAGCGCGCATTAATTACAGCCAGCGCTCACGCTATGTACCGTATGTGCGCCGAACGTCTTTCGCACCACACGTAGCCAACCGTCTTTCGCACCACACGTAGCCAACCGTCTTTCGCACCACACGTAGCCAACCGTCTTTCACACCACACGTAGCCAACCGTCTTTCACACCACACGTAGCCAACCGTCTTTCACACCACACGTAGCCAACCGTCTTTCGCACCACACGTAGCCAACCGTCTTTCACACCACTCGTAGCCAACCGTCTTTCACACCACTCGTAGCCAACCGTCTTTCGCACCACACGTAGCCAACCGTCTTTCACACCACTCGTAGCCAACCGTCTTTCACACCACACGTAGCCAACCGTCTTTCACACCACTCGTAGCCAACCGTCTTTCACACCACACGTAGCCAACCGTCTTTCACACCACTCGTAGCCAACCGTCTTTCACACCACACGTAGCCAACCGTCTTACGCACCACACGTAGCCAACCGTCTTTCACACCACTCGTAGCCAACCGTCTTTCACACCACTCGTAGCCAACCGTCTTTCACACCACACGTAGCCAACCGTCTTTCACACCACACGTAGCCAACCGTCTTTCACACCACTCGTAGCCAACCGTCTTACGCACCACACGTAGCCAACCGTCTTTCGCACCACACGTAGCCAACCGTCTTTCACACCACACGTAGCCAACCGTCTTTCGCACCACACGTAGCCAACCGTCTTTCACACCACACGTAGCCAACCGTCTTTCGCACCATACGTAGCCAACCGTCTTTCGCACCACACGTAGCCAACCGTCTTTCACACCACTCGTAGCCAACCGTCTTTCGCACCACACGTAGCCAACCGTCTTTCACACCACACGTAGCCAACCGTCTTTCGCACCATACGTAGCCAACCGTCTTTCACACCACACGTAGCCAACCGTCTTTCGCACCCACACGTAGCCAACCGTCATTCGCACCACATGTAGCCAACCGTCTTTCGCACCATTCGTAGCCAACCGTCTTTCGCACCACATGTAGCCAACCGTCATTCGCACCACACGTAGCCAACCGTCTTTCGCACCACACGTAGCCAACCGTCATTCGCACCACACGTAGCCAACCGTCTTTCGCACCACACGTAGCCAACCGTCTTTCGCACCACTCGTAGCCAACCGTCATTCTCACCACACGTAGCCAACCGTCTTACGCACCACACGTAGCCAACCGTCTTTCGCACCACACGTAGCCAACCGTCTTTCGCACCACACGTAGCCAACCGTCTTTCGCACCACACGTAGCCAACCGTCTTTCACACCATTCGTAGCCAACCGTCTTTCACACCATTCGTAGCCAACCGTCTTTCACACCATTCGTAGCCAACCGTCTTTCGCACCACACGTAGCCAACCGTCTTTCACACCACTCGTAGCCAACCGTCTTTCGCACCACACGTAGCCAACCGTCTTTCGCACCACACGTAGCCAACCGTCTTTCGCACCATTCGTAGCCAACCGTCTTTCGCACCACACGTAGCCAACCGTCTTTCACACCACTCGTAGCCAACCGTCTTTCGCACCACACGTAGCCAACCGTCTTTCGCACCACACGTAGCCAACCGTCTTTCGCACCATTCGTAGCCAACCGTCTTTCGCACCACTCGTAGCCAACCGTCTTTCACACCACTCGTAGCCAACCGTCTTTCGCACCATTCGTAGCCAACCGTCTTTCGCACCACACGTAGCCAACCGTCTTTCGCACCACACGTAGCCAACCGTCTTTCGCACCACACGTAGCCAACCGTCTTTCGCACCATTCGTAGCCAACCGTCTTTCGCACCACACGTAGCCAACCGTCTTTCACACCATTCGTAGCCAACCGTCTTTCGCACCATTCGTAGCCAACCGTCTTTCGCACCACACGTAGCCAACCGTCTTTCACACCACTCGTAGCCAACCGTCTTTCGCACCACACGTAGCCAACCGTCTTTCGCACCATTCGTAGCCAACCGTCTTTCGCACCACACGTAGCCAACCGTCTTTCGCACCATTCGTAGCCAACCGTCTTTCGCACCACACGTAGCCAACCGTCTTTCGCACCATTCGTAGCCAACCGTCTTTCGCACCACTCGTAGCCAACCGTCTTTCGCACCACACGTAGCCAACCGTCTTTCGCACCATTCGTAGCCAACCGTCTTTCGCACCACACGTAGCCAACCGTCTTTCGCACCACACGTAGCCAACCGTCTTTCGCACCATTCGTAGCCAACCGTCTTTCGCACCACACGTAGCCAACCGTCTTTCACACCACTCGTAGCCAACCGTCTTTCGCACCACACGTAGCCAACCGTCTTTCGCACCACACGTAGCCAACCGTCTTTCGCACCACACGTAGCCAACCGTCTTTCGCACCACACATAGCCAACCGTCTTTCGCACCACACATAGCCAACCGTCTTTCACACCACTCGTAGCCAACCGTCTTTCACACCACTCGTAGCCAACCGTCTTTCGCACCACACATAGCCAACCGTCTTTCACACCACACATAGCCAACCGTCTTTCGCACCACACATAGCCAACCGTCATTCGCACCACACATAGCCAACCGTCTTTCGCACCACACGTAGCCAACCGTCTTTCACACCACTCGTAGCCAACCGTCTTTCGCACCACACATAGCCAACCGTCTTTCACACCACTCGTAGCCAACCGTCTTTCACACCACTCGTAGCCAACCGTCTTTCACACCACACATAGCCAACCGTCTTTCACACCACTCGTAGCCAACCGTCTTTCACACCACACATAGCCAACCGTCATTCGCACCACACGTAGCCAACCGTCTTTCGCACCACTCGTAGCCAACCGTCATTCGCACCACACGTAGCCAACCGTCTTTCGCACCACACGTAGCCAACCGTCATTCGCACCACACGTAGCCAACCGTCTTTCGCACCATTCGTAGCCAACCGTCTTTCGCACCACACGTAGCCAACCGTCTTTCGCACCACACGTAGCCAACCGTCTTTCGCACCACACGTAGCCAACCGTCTTTCGCACCACACGTAGCCAACCGTCATTCGCACCACACGTAGCCAACCGTCTTTCGCACCACACGTAGCCAACCGTCTTTCGCACCACACGTAGCCAACCGTCATTCGCACCACACGTAGCCAACCGTCTTTCGCACCACACGTAGCCAACCGTCTTTCGCACCACACGTAGCCAACCGTCATTCGCACCACACGTAGCCAACCGTCTTTCGCACCACTCGTAGCCAACCGTCTTTCACACCAAACGTAGCCAACCGTCTTTCGCACCACACGTAGCCAACCGTCATTCGCACCACACGTAGCCAACCGTCTTTCGCACCACTCGTAGCCAACCGTCTTTCGCACCACTCGTAGCCAACCGTCTTTCGCACCACACGTAGCCAACCGTCTTTCGCACCACACGTAGCCAACCGTCATTCGCACCACACGTAGCCAACCGTCTTTCGCACCACTCGTAGCCAACCGTCATTCGCACCACACGTAGCCAACCGTCTTTCGCACCACACGTAGCCAACCGTCATTCGCACCACACGTAGCCAACCGTCTTTCGCACCACTCGTAGCCAACCGTCTTTCACACCAAACGTAGCCAACCGTCATTCGCACCACACGTAGCCAACCGTCATTCGCACCACACGTAGCCAACCGTCTTTCGCACCACTCGTAGCCAACCGTCTTTCGCACCACACGTAGCCAACCGTCTTTCGCACCACACGTAGCCAACCGTCTTTCGCACCACACATAGCCAACCGTCTTTCGCACCACACGTAGCCAACCGTCTTTCGCACCACACGTAGCCAACCGTCTTTCGCACCACACATAGCCAACCGTCTTTCACACCACTCGTAGCCAACCGTCTTTCACACCACTCGTAGCCAACCGTCTTTCACACCACACATAGCCAACCGTCTTTCACACCACTCGTAGCCAACCGTCTTTCACACCACACATAGCCAACCGTCATTCGCACCACACGTAGCCAACCGTCTTTCGCACCACTCGTAGCCAACCGTCATTCGCACCACACGTAGCCAACCGTCTTTCACACCACACGTAGCCAACCGTCTTTCGCACCACACGTAGCCAACCGTCATTCGCACCACACGTAGCCAACCGTCTTTCGCACCATTCGTAGCCAACCGTCTTTCGCACCACACGTAGCCAACCGTCTTTCGCACCACACGTAGCCAACCGTCATTCGCACCACACGTAGCCAACCGTCTTTCGCACCACACGTAGCCAACCGTCTTTCGCACCACACGGAGCCAACCGTCTTTCGCACCACACGTAGCCAACCGTCATTCGCACCACACGTAGCCAACCGTCTTTCGCACCACACGTAGCCAACCGTCTTTCACACCACTCGTAGCCAACCGTCTTTCACACCACTCGTAGCCAACCGTCTTTCACACCACACGTAGCCAACCGTCTTTCACACCACTCGTAGCCAACCGTCTTTCACACCACACATAGCCAACCGTCATTCGCACCACACGTAGCCAACCGTCTTTCGCACCACTCGTAGCCAACCGTCATTCGCACCACACGTAGCCAACCGTCTTTCACACCACACGTAGCCAACCGTCTTTCGCACCACACGTAGCCAACCGTCATTCGCACCACACGTAGCCAACCGTCTTTCGCACCATTCGTAGCCAACCGTCTTTCGCACCACACGTAGCCAACCGTCTTTCGCACCACACGTAGCCAACCGTCTTTCGCACCACACGTAGCCAACCGTCATTCGCACCACACGTAGCCAACCGTCTTTCGCACCACACGTAGCCAACCGTCTTTCGCACCACTCGTAGCCAACCGTCTTTCGCACCACTCGTAGCCAACCGTCTTTCGCACCACACGTAGCCAACCGTCTTTCGCACCACACGTAGCCAACCGTCATTCGCACCACACGTAGCCAACCGTCTTTCGCACCACTCGTAGCCAACCGTCTTTCACACCAAACGTAGCCAACCGTCATTCGCACCACACGTAGCCAACCGTCATTCGCACCACACGTAGCCAACCGTCTTTCGCACCACTCGTAGCCAACCGTCTTTCGCACCACACGTAGCCAACCGTCTTTCGCACCACACGTAGCCAACCGTCATTCGCACCACACGTAGCCAACCGTCTTTCGCACCACTCGTAGCCAACCGTCATTCGCACCACACGTAGCCAACCGTCTTTCGCACCACACGTAGCCAACCGTCTTTCGCACCACTCGTAGCCAACCGTCTTTCGCACCACACGTAGCCAACCGTCTTTCGCACCACACGTAGCCAACCGTCTTTCGCACCACACGTAGCCAACCGTCTTTCGCACCACACATAGCCAACCGTCTTTCGCACCACACATAGCCAACCGTCTTTCACACCACTCGTAGCCAACCGTCTTTCACACCACTCGTAGCCAACCGTCTTTCGCACCACACATAGCCAACCGTCATTCGCACCACACATAGCCAACCGTCTTTCACACCACACGTAGCCAACCGTCTTTCACACCACTCGTAGCCAACCGTCTTTCACACCACTCGTAGCCAACCGTCTTTCACACCACACATAGCCAACCGTCTTTCGCACCACACATAGCCAACCGTCATTCGCACCACACATAGCCAACCGTCATTCGCACCACACATAGCCAACCGTCTTTCGCACCACACGTAGCCAACCGTCTTTCACACCACACATAGCCAACCGTCATTCGCACCACACATAGCCAACCGTCTTTCACACCACACATAGCCAACCGTCTTTCGCACCACACATAGCCAACCGTCTTTCACACCACACATAGCCAACCGTCTTTCGCACCACACATAGCCAACCGTCATTCGCACCACACATAGCCAACCGTCATTCGCACCACACATAGCCAACCGTCTTTCGCACCACACGTAGCCAACCGTCTTTCACACCACACATAGCCAACCGTCATTCGCACCACACATAGCCAACCGTCTTTCGCACCACACGTAGCCAACCGTCTTTCACACCACTCGTAGCCAACCGTCTTTCGCACCACACATAGCCAACCGTCTTTCGCACCACACATAGCCAACCGTCATTCGCACCACACATAGCCAACCGTCTTTCACACCACTCGTAGCCAACCGTCTTTCACACCACTCGTAGCCAACCGTCTTTCACACCACACATAGCCAACCGTCTTTCGCACCACACATAGCCAACCGTCTTTCACACCACACATAGCCAACCGTCATTCGCACCACACATAGCCAACCGTCTTTCACACCACTCGTAGCCAACCGTCTTTCACACCACTCGTAGCCAACCGTCTTTCACACCACACATAGCCAACCGTCTTTCACACCACACGTAGCCAACCGTCTTTCACACCACTCGTAGCCAACCGTCTTTCACACCACACATAGCCAACCGTCTTTCGCACCACACATAGCCAACCGTCTTTCACACCACACATAGCCAACCGTCTTTCGCACCACACATAGCCAACCGTCTTTCACACCACTCGTAGCCAACCGTCTTTCACACCACACATAGCCAACCGTCTTTCGCACCACACATAGCCAACCGTCTTTCACACCACTCGTAGCCAACCGTCTTTCACACCACACATAGCCAACCGTCTTTCGCACCACACATAGCCAACCGTCTTTCACACCACTCGTAGCCAACCGTCTTTCACACCACACGTAGCCAACCGTCATTCGCACCACACGTAGCCAACCGTCTTTCACACCACTCGTAGCCAACCGTCTTTCACACCACACATAGCCAACCGTCTTTCACACCACACATAGCCAACCGTCTTTCACACCACTCGTAGCCAACCGTCTTTCACACCACTCGTAGCCAACCGTCTTTCACACCACACATAGCCAACCGTCTTTCACACCACTCGTAGCCAACCGTCTTTCACACCACACATAGCCAACCGTCATTCGCACCACACGTAGCCAACCGTCTTTCGCACCACTCGTAGCCAACCGTCTTTCGCACCATTCGTAGCCAACCGTCTTTCGCACCACACGTAGCCAACCGTCTTTCGCACCACTCGTAGCCAACCGTCATTCGCACCACACGTAGCCAACCGTCTTTCGCACCACACGTAGCCAACCGTCTTTCGCACCACACGTAGCCAACCGTCTTTCGCACCACACGGAGCCAACCGTCTTTCGCACCACACGTAGCCAACCGTCTTTCGCACCACACGTAGCCAACCGTCTTTCGCACCACACGTAGCCAACCGTCTTTCGCACCACTCGTAGCCAACCGTCATTCGCACCACACGGAGCCAACCGTCTTTCGCACCACACGTAGCCAACCGTCATTCGCACCACACGGAGCCAACCGTCTTTCGCACCACACGTAGCCAACCGTCATTCGCACCACACGTAGCCAACCGTCATTCGCACCACACGTAGCCAACCGTCATTCGCACCACACGGAGCCAACCGTCTTTCGCACCACACGTAGCCAACCGTCATTCGCACCACACGTAGCCAACCGTCTTCGCACCACACGTAGCCAACCGTCATTCGCACAACACGTAGCCAACCGTCATTCGCACCACACGTAGCCAACCGTCATTCGCACCACACGTAGCCAACCGTCATTCGCACCACACGTAGCCAACCGTCATTCGCACCACACGTAGCCAACCGTCATTCGCACCACACGTAGCCAACCGTCATTCGCACCACACGTAGCCAACCGTCATTCGCACCACACGGAGCCAACCGTCTTTCGCACCACACGTAGCCAACCGTCATTCGCACCACACGTAGCCAACCGTCTTTCGCACCACACGTAGCCAACCGTCATTCGCACCACACGTAGCCAACCGTCTTTCGCACCACACGTAGCCAACCGTCTTTCACACCACACGTAGCCAACCGTCATTCGCACCACACGGAGCCAACCGTCTTTCGCACCACACGTAGCCAACCGTCTTTCGCACCACTCGTAGCCAACCGTCATTCGCACCACACGTAGCCAACCGTCTTTCGCACCACACGTAGCCAACCGTCATTCGCACCACACGGAGCCAACCGTCTTTCGCACCACACGTAGCCAACCGTCTTTCGCACCACACGTAGCCAACCGTCATTCGCACCACATGTAGCCAACCGTCTTTCGCACCATTCGTAGCCAACCGTCTTTCGCACCACATGTAGCCAACCGTCATTCGCACCACACGTAGCCAACCGTCTTTCGCACCACACATAGCCAACCGTCTTTCACACCACTCGTAGCCAACCGTCTTTCACACCACACATAGCCAACCGTCTTTCGCACCACACATAGCCAACCGTCTTTCACACCACTCGTAGCCAACCGTCTTTCACACCACACATAGCCAACCGTCTTTCGCACCACACATAGCCAACCGTCTTTCACACCACTCGTAGCCAACCGTCTTTCACACCACACGTAGCCAACCGTCATTCGCACCACACGTAGCCAACCGTCTTTCACACCACTCGTAGCCAACCGTCTTTCACACCACACATAGCCAACCGTCTTTCACACCACACATAGCCAACCGTCTTTCACACCACTCGTAGCCAACCGTCTTTCACACCACTCGTAGCCAACCGTCTTTCACACCACACATAGCCAACCGTCTTTCACACCACTCGTAGCCAACCGTCTTTCACACCACACATAGCCAACCGTCATTCGCACCACACGTAGCCAACCGTCTTTCGCACCACTCGTAGCCAACCGTCTTTCGCACCATTCGTAGCCAACCGTCTTTCGCACCACACGTAGCCAACCGTCTTTCGCACCACTCGTAGCCAACCGTCATTCGCACCACACGTAGCCAACCGTCTTTCGCACCACACGTAGCCAACCGTCTTTCGCACCACACGTAGCCAACCGTCTTTCGCACCACACGGAGCCAACCGTCTTTCGCACCACACGTAGCCAACCGTCTTTCGCACCACACGTAGCCAACCGTCTTTCGCACCACACGTAGCCAACCGTCTTTCGCACCACTCGTAGCCAACCGTCATTCGCACCACACGGAGCCAACCGTCTTTCGCACCACACGTAGCCAACCGTCATTCGCACCACACGGAGCCAACCGTCTTTCGCACCACACGTAGCCAACCGTCATTCGCACCACACGTAGCCAACCGTCATTCGCACCACACGTAGCCAACCGTCATTCGCACCACACGGAGCCAACCGTCTTTCGCACCACACGTAGCCAACCGTCATTCGCACCACACGTAGCCAACCGTCTTTCGCACCACACGTAGCCAACCGTCATTCGCACAACACGTAGCCAACCGTCATTCGCACCACACGTAGCCAACCGTCATTCGCACCACACGTAGCCAACCGTCATTCGCACCACACGGAGCCAACCGTCATTCGCACCACACGTAGCCAACCGTCATTCGCACCACACGTAGCCAACCGTCATTCGCACCACACGTAGCCAACCGTCATTCGCACCACACGGAGCCAACCGTCTTTCGCACCACACGTAGCCAACCGTCATTCGCACCACACGTAGCCAACCGTCTTTCGCACCACACGTAGCCAACCGTCATTCGCACCACACGTAGCCAACCGTCTTTCGCACCACACGTAGCCAACCGTCTTTCACACCACACGTAGCCAACCGTCATTCGCACCACACGGAGCCAACCGTCTTTCGCACCACACGTAGCCAACCGTCTTTCGCACCACTCGTAGCCAACCGTCATTCGCACCACACGTAGCCAACCGTCTTTCGCACCACACGTAGCCAACCGTCATTCGCACCACACGGAGCCAACCGTCTTTCGCACCACACGTAGCCAACCGTCTTTCGCACCACACGTAGCCAACCGTCATTCGCACCACATGTAGCCAACCGTCTTTCGCACCATTCGTAGCCAACCGTCTTTCGCACCACATGTAGCCAACCGTCATTCGCACCACACGTAGCCAACCGTCTTTCGCACCACACGTAGCCAACCGTCATTCGCACCACACGTAGCCAACCGTCTTTCGCACCACACGTAGCCAACCGTCTTTCGCACCACTCGTAGCCAACCGTCATTCGCACCACACGTAGCCAACCGTCTTTCGCACCACACGTAGCCAACCGTCTTTCGCACCACACGTAGCCAACCGTCTTTCGCACCACTCGTAGCCAACCGTCATTCGCACCACACGTAGCCAACCGTCTTACGCACCACACGTAGCCAACCGTCTTTCGCACCACTCGTAGCCAACCGTCTTTCGCACCACACGTAGCCAACCGTCTTTCGCACCACACGTAGCCAACCGTCTTTCGCACCACACGTAGCCAACCGTCTTTCACACCATTCGTAGCCAACCGTCTTTCACACCATTCGTAGCCAACCGTCTTTCACACCATTCGTAGCCAACCGTCTTTCGCACCACACGTAGCCAACCATCTTTCACACCATTCGTAGCCAACCGTCTTTCACACCATTCGTAGCCAACCGTCTTTCACACCACACGTAGCCAACCGTCTTTCGCACCACACGTAGCCAACCGTCTTTCGCACCACACGTAGCCAACCGTCTTTCGCACCATTCGTAGCCAACCGTCTTTCGCACCACACGTAGCCAACCGTCTTTCACACCACTCGTAGCCAACCGTCTTTCACACCACACGTAGCCAACCGTCTTTCACACCACACGTAGCCAACCGTCTTTCACACCACACGTAGCCAACCGTCTTTCACACCACACGTAGCCAACCGTCTTTCGCACCATTCGTAGCCAACCGTCTTTCACACCATTCGTAGCCAACCGTCTTTCGCACCACACGTAGCCAACCGTCTTTCACACCATTCGTAGCCAACCGTCTTTCGCACCACACGTAGCCAACCGTCTTTCACACCACACGTAGCCAACCGTCTTTCACACCACACGTAGCCAACCGTCTTTCACACCACTCGTAGCCAACCGTCTTTCACACCACACGTAGCCAACCGTCTTTCACACCACACGTAGCCAACCGTCTTTCACACCACTCGTAGCCAACCGTCTTTCACACCACACGTAGCCAACCGTCTTTCACACCACACGTAGCCAACCGTCTTTCACACCACTCGTAGCCAACCGTCTTTCACACCACACGTAGCCAACCGTCTTTCACACCACACGTAGCCAACCGTCTTTCACACCACACGTAGCCAACCGTCTTTCGCACCATTCGTAGCCAACCGTCTTTCACACCACTCGGAGCCAACCGTCTTTCACACCACACGGAGCCAACCGTCTTTCGCACCACACGTAGCCAACCGTCATTCGCACCACACGTAGCCAACCGTCATTCGCACCACACGTAGCCAACCGTCATTCGCACCACACGGAGCCAACCGTCTTTCGCACCACACGTAGCCAACCGTCATTCGCACCACACGTAGCCAACCGTCTTTCGCACCACACGTAGCCAACCGTCATTCGCACCACACGGAGCCAACCGTCTTTCGCACCACACGTAGCCAACCGTCATTCGCACCACACGTAGCCAACCGTCTTTCGCACCACACGTAGCCAACCGTCATTCGCACCACACGTAGCCAACCGTCTTTCGCACCACACGTAGCCAACCGTCTTTCGCACCATACGTAGCCAACCGTCATTCGCACCACACGTAGCCAACCGTCATTCGCACCACACGTAGCCAACCGTCATTCGCACCATACGTAGCCAACCGTCTTTCGCACCACACGTAGCCAACCGTCTTTCGCACCACTCGTAGCCAACCGTCATTCGCACCACACGTAGCCAACCGTCTTTCGCACCATACGTAGCCAACCGTCATTCGCACCACACGTAGCCAACCGTCTTTCACACCACACGTAGCCAACCGTCTTTCACACCACACGTAGCCAACCGTGCTAATCGGAGGTGCGCGGAGGAGGGACAGCGTACCTCCGTGCTTCCACGACAAAGTTACGCCATTAAAACACACGGCAGTGAGCGCACGAACCACACACTGTCTGAACTAAAACTCAACAATTTTTGAAAATTTTGCAGCCAGCTATCATTTGCCATCGCAAATAATAGCTCAACGAAGTGGGCTTGTGATCGCGTGGATATGTATAGCAGCCAAATCACTTCCCTGTGTGGTCTCCCGTGTATGGACATTAGAAATCGTCTCGGGTTATACGAGAAAAAACTACGCCATATGTGCCGGCATTATAATAGATTAAAATATATATTATGATGTACTAATATGGTTTGGGATACGCTGCGTGATATAAAAAGCGTAATAAAACGCGTGAGAATATGTAAAAATGTGTATAATGTGTAAAATATGTAAAGTGTATCAATGTGCTTACGGCAATCCGTTAGTGGTTGGTAATGGTGGGGAGGAGTGGTGGGTAATGGTGGGGAGGAGTGGTGGGAGGGTGGGGGGGGATGGTGAGGAGGGGTGGTGGGGGGGGATGGTGGGAAGGAGGGGTGGTGGGGGGGATGGTGGGGAGGGGTGTTGGGGGGGATGGTGGGGAGGGGTGGTGGGGAGGAGGGGTGGTGGAGGGGATGGTGGGGAGGGGTGGTGGGGGGGATGGTAGGGAGGAGGGGTGGTGGGGGGGGTGGTGGGGAGGAGGGGTGGTGGGGGGGATGGTGGGGAGGGGTTGTGGGGAGGGGTGGTGCAGGGGGGAACGGTGCGGGGGTTGCCGTTCAATTTCTTTCACACACACGCACACACACACACATACACACATACGCACGCACACACACGCACCACACACACACACCCGCACACACACACGCACACACAAGCATACGCACGCACACGCACACACACGCACACACACACACGCACATTCACGATAACCGTGGACAGTTCGACATTTCAGCTGGCCGAGCCAGGGCTCGCTCGCTCGCTCCATCCTTCCCTCCCTCCGATAACTCCAGCTAGCCGGGCCTTTTACCGGGATGCACTCGAACACCGGGCCCTGTGTACGGGACTCTCCTCTCTCCCAGCGCGAGCTACAGAGGGCGGCCGGATGCAACGCTGCCACTTGGTGCCCTCTCTCTCTCGCTCTCGTGGGCTTTTCTTTTCTGTGCCAATTCGAACGAGGCGGCTTGTCCCCTCCCCCACTCCACCCCCACCCACCCCCCCCACACAACCTCAATTCAGTCTTTGCTCTTGTTCAAAGTTTCAATGAGGCCAAACACAAAAAAACGTGTGTTTTACGAGGTCCTTTTGGCTTTCTCTCTCGTGGACTTTGAAAAGGGTCAATAAATCTCTTTGGCCACTTTGCTTCTAAATCTGACGGCGCGATTGGATAAATTATCGTCCAGCATGTGGCGAACGTGCTGGACGCTGGCTGCATATTTAATTGCGCACGCCAAAGTAATGCTGTTCATTTTAAACGACCACGGTGGTGCAGTGCTGAGCGCGATGCACGCACGCGCTGGCGCTCCCAGATTGTGCACAGTTTGATTCCTGCTTTCTCAGCCATTGCTTTCGGTGGGTTAAATGTGGGTCTCACGCCGAGCTTAGTCGAGCGATGGAGCATCGCTCATCCTACTTTACCGACCACATCCGACTGGACATCTGCGAAAAAGAGCTTTACAGCCCATCGGATTCCTCCAGTATCAATAGTCTGAATCTGATTCCTTGCCAGCTCTGAGACAGTGGTGGAAATGCAGCATTTGTGCCAAGGGCTGACCACAAAAAGCTATTTAACTTATATAATTTGGAGACACGACAGGCTGATTCAACCTCCGGCCAAGATTTGGACTCACGCTAAACCTGGTACACCAGTCCAGAGTTTTATCACTTAAATAAATGCTCCTGGATGACACCTCCGATTAGCACGGTTGGCTACACACGATGCTAAAGAAGTTCAACATACGCACATGACATTGTTCCGGAGAACCAAGAGGCTCATGAACTTAAGTGTTATTTCAACGTGGCATTCAAGTAAGAAATCCACAGGCTGCGTGGCTGAGATGCCCCAATGCCGACTGTGTGACCACAAGCAGAGGCCGATTGGAAACGTTTGCTGGATAAATCTACGGGCTCGCGGACGCACTTTTCAAATTGGGCTGAGCAATCGGGATGCCAATAAATCGTAAATGATTAATGACCGTGGGCGTTGATGCTGTGCTCGTATATATGTCCAGTTCCACATCCGATCGTAAGTATCTATACACAACGTACACTGTGTGTGTGTGTGTGTGCATACGGTCGCATGAGTTGTCCCCAATACTGTATGCGGTTCTTGAATGGTAATTTTAACTGTGGAATGTTAAGCTACTGGCATCGCGTGCTTTCAGATGCGCTTCCGTAGCCGTCTGGAACACTCTTGCTTCCGATATTAGGAAGCCAATTTTAAACCTAGGTTAAAAATGAGTTTCTTTAGAATTGCTTTTGTGTTGTTGTCCTTCCCCCACACCTCCGGCGAGCACGGTTGGCTCCGTGCGGTGCGAAAGAAGTTCCACCAATATCATCATCATCATGGCTTGGCTTCGCGAACGAAGATCTAGGAAGGACATCCACGTCTTCTGCAGGCACGCTGGTGGCTGACGAGGCTTATGCGGGACAAGCAGGTCCTGCCACAACGGCTGCAAGTATAGGTCTGATCTGGGATGGGTGCTGAGGGATCACGGTTCTTCCTCCTCCTCCTTTTGTCCTCCATACGGGCCCTGCGGGTATCTTCAAAGAAGGAGGTGGCCTGGTGGACTGTGTGCCGCCAGGAGTTGCGATCAGCTGCTTGTGTTGCCCACTGACGGTGATCGATGCAGCAAGCAGTGAGGGACTTCTTCAGGGAGTCTTTGTATCGCTTTCGTGGTGCCCCTATGTCGCGACGGCCACGAATATACACGCAGACAAAGGAGCCCATCACCCCTCCGGAGACAATAAAATAAGGACCCACACTGTGGCGAGTCAGTCAATGATGATCGTCCTATGGAGAGACCGGCCCATCTCATAAGAATGTGGAATTTGCACCGATGGTAAGATGGGCCACTTAAAAAGATGAATCCGGACCCCACGGCCGTTTGAGAGTGGAGTCTCAGCGTCTTTCCATCTCACCTCTGGGCTACGTGCGGAAAATTACCTCCGCCACCCACCCCCCCAAAAAAAAAAACAGAAACGCCAAATATCCCACGCAGCGGGGTTCTGTGCCAAAAAAAAACCTGTTAATAAGACGGCTGGGGACGCGCGTGATTGAATAAGGTAGGCGACCTTGGCGGATCTGAAGGGCGCTGTCCAGGATAAAAAAAAAAAAAAAGACGACATCTTCGTTAAATCCACTTCACCGCGGCGAGGCGAGTCGTACACTCCGGCAGGATTGTGACACGGGCCCCGCTTTTGCGGCCTGTGTGTTGACCGCACGAATACTCGCCCCGTGTGCATGGCGGCGGCGGCGGGCGTTAAAGTAGAAGCCCCCGACGTCATTCGAGACGGGCGCGTGCCGTGTTGTTGGGGCATATTACAAATTCGCGCCAAGCCGAGCCTCCGCGGTGGTGCCCTGGGAACAGCGCGACGATAACGACAACAGCAAAGAAGACGATGACGGTTGACCCCGACTGGGAACTGAACTCTTGCGCGATCTTGTTGATGATTGGTGCCCGCCGCCAATTGAACGAGGGAACCGGTCCCGGGTTCAACGTGCACTTGAATTCACCCCATCGGGCGAGTCGGCGTGAACGAAGCGGAGCCACCGGCGCGCACGACATTGGCCGCTGCTAAATGAATCTCGGAACATGACCTTAATTATCCGCTGATTTATTGGAATAAACCACCTAGATTTTTACGACCGCCAAATGAGAAAATTGCACCACCTGCTAACTCCATTTACAAAATCCACAACCATTTTTTTATTAACATGTAGGCGTATGCAGCGCTTACAAGAAGCAATCCATAATCTTAGTTGTGAAGGCTTGGATTTACAATTCAAGTAAAAATGATGATTCAAACTGATTGATTGCTTGATGATCCAGCAATTGCTGATTCTCTCCACTCACTCACTGGTGGGTAGTCGTCCCTTTATCACTCTAGTACTGCGATGACCATTGTTACTGCTCCTGTGAATTTCACTCATTGATTCCTCCACCCATGTCAACTTTTCATTTTACAAGCTAATGCCCACTGAGCTGTGCAGCTATTTTTTAGAAGCGACCTGGCCACAAATGATAGACCAACAAAATTGGCTTATCACGTGGACATTTACAGCAGCCAAAAACTCTAAACGCACGTTTCTAAACGTGGAGGGATAAAAATCCATTCAACCATGGGGAGAGAGAGACACCGCAAACTCCTAATACACAGCAGGTGTCAGGATCGGGATCGAACCCACGACCTCCTACATACCAGGCGAGGTAGTTAACATCTCGTAGCCACCGTGATGATGATGACAGAGACACACCGCAAACTCCAAATACACAGGTTGTCAGGATCGGGATCGAACCCACGACCTCCTGTATACCAGGTGAGGTAGTTACCATCTCTTAGCCACCGTTATGATGATGATGATGACAGAGAGAGACACGCAAACTCCTAATACACAGCAGGTGTCAGGATCAGGATCGAACCCACGACCTCCTGTATACCAGGCGAGGTAGTTGACATCTCGTAGCCACCGTGGCGCCCCATGTGGAAGATTCATGTCAACCAGACTGAGTGGTTTCATCTCATACCTACGGTGTGTTCGCTCAGCACACTGCAGGTCACAACGGTTCTTTCTCTGCTTTCGTCCCCTTGCACTGCTCGTCTTTGAATTCCCTCCCAACGTCTCTTTACCCAAGCTCTTATAACAAGCCCCGATCAATTCCAAGACACGGCGCAACTCTTATTGAAGACAACTCCGATGATGCCGTGATGTTTTGGGCCTTTCGGCCTTCGCTCGAGAAATGTACAAACAAAAACTCTTTAATTGCTCAAGGAAGCGTGGGATGCCACTTACGTTTGGCAACTCATCCGAGCACATGGGGGACAAGAAATATTGCTGTGACAGGCATCAACCCGTGAAAGGACAACTGCTTCAGGCTATGGATGGTGGAGACCGAGTCACCCTAGGTCAGCGCTCCGAGTACTCAAAATGCTCATTAAATTTTGACACGGTCCTGAGGCTGAGATTACAGTAAGGTGAAAAATGTCGTCAGAAAAGTGTCGATACGTCGACTCAAGACTCAATAAGTCACGCGAGCTAGGTTGCCGGCGATGATGTCCTGACTTCAGCCAATCAGCTGCCAGGAAGGCAACTCCCATGCATACCCGTCAACTCATAGGTTTACCCATATTCCTGCACGAGGAAATTTAGTTTGCAGGTCACTACGGCTTACAGCCTTTTCAATACAGGAATTTGTTTGTATATTTGTTTGTGTTTCTCCCTTGTCATGGGACTGTAGGATGAACGTTGAGATTTATAAGAGCACGGGGTGACCAATAAGGTCTAAATTGGTCTGTAATAAGGTAGGGCACTGATAAGGGGTTGACAAGCATGTCCATGCAACATGGCCGCTATGGACGTCATTCACGAAAAATGGCTGCCGTGACGTCATCGCTTCCATCCGCTTAAGTCGGCCTGCGGTTGAGGCAAGTATATTTGCGTTAGAGTATAAATTACAGTCGTTAATACTTTTACTAATGAGTTTCATCATTGTTATATTTTTAATTACAGGTTGACTTTTTTTTACAGTTCACTTAAAAACAGTGGTCCTGATCACCAGTAACTTCTCTCCTAACTTGATGGCAATTGCAAGTATCCAATCCCTTAGGGACCTGGAGTTAAGCCATGTTTTAATTCCTTTAAATAATTTCTTAGCTTCTGTAAACAGTACTGGGGTTCATCTTCTTGGTTCTTTCGGTAAAGTCACGTAGAAGGGAAGTAATAAAATAATAAAATAAAACATAATAAAACAATTCTCACGACGTTTCGGTCACAACGCAAGCAGCCATCCTCAGGTGAAAACCAGGTCTGTCGAGGCGACAGCGTTTTTAAAGACATCGTTACTCGCTGCAGAGAACTGTAGCGGCACGACCGCACTCTACAATAGCTGGCGCCAAACTGTGCCACACTCCCTCCCACGTGGCCTTGTGGGGAGCCTCGGTACCATTAAAGTTATTATATTTTAGTTTCTCTTCCAATTCACTTCCGATGACGTACACGTACGTCATCGGAACAGGTTAAGGAAAACAATTGTGGGCTTGAGCAGGGGTTGAGAACCATGACAGAATGACCGCTAAAAGGAGAGAATGTGCTTGAGCGTACGACCACCATTGGAGACGGTGCATGAAGTCAGCTCATCAACACACGCTACAAAATCTGGATCCTGCAACAACAAAAACCAAGCACTGCATATCGTCCAGTGAAAATAGGTGTCATCCAACAGCTCCCATTATCTTTGTCGGTCATTTTTCTTTCTCCATCAAGCGCATAAACATGCGCGCGGGAGACAAGCAGGGCGGCTTGACTGGCCTCCGGTGCAAATCCAGAATTAACAATGAACTATTGCAACTGTCAGGGCCTACACGGCTCATATGTGTGTTTTTGAAATGCCTTTGGGCAGAAACTCTTGCACCCATCGAGCAGAAATAATATTTGATTTTTTTTTACTCCGTGGATCGTAAACTTTGTTGCGCGTGACAGAAAGCAAACTAAATACGGCTTATAAACAGTGGCTCGAGGGGCGGGGGGGGGTCCCATAAACGAAAGTCAATATAACCAACGCACAGCGGACGCTAAAGACCCCATGACGTCATGTGCAACGAGTAGGCTATTGCATGCCGGCATCGTGGTCAACATGTTTCTAAAATAAAAAAAATTCCCCAAAAGATACTCACAAACTACTCGATTACCGGGACACACATGGTAGCAATCGTCGCCCCATGCTGGCAGACCCATAATGCCCCCGCTTTTGCAGGCCACTGGGAGTGCCCTGCGAATGCGCGAGACGAGATGCGATTGCACGGCAACTTTGAGTTGGCGAGACATTAAAGCGCAATGTATAAATGGGAAAGATTTTTTATTATAGGTTTAAGCCATTTTAGGCTCCCTCTTAATGGAGATGGGCAAATTGTAGAACTTAGTAACTTCTCCAGCCAGCCCAGGCTGTCTGTCCCGCAGTGAGGACTACTGAATACTGAATACATTTCCGTGCAGTATTTAATAAGCTCCCACGGGGGGCTTGCTAATGCAGACGCGCGTGCATAATTAATGCGCGACAATGACAGCACCCAAGAACGCTGCATCAATTATACAACGTTTAGTTTGGTGAAAAGGCTCCCGAATATTGGACAGTGGTAATTGACCGCCGTCCATGAAGGCTGCAAAGAGGGGGGAGGGGGGCAGGTGGGGGGGGGGGGGGGAGGCAAAAAGGAGGGAGCAGAAGGAAACGGCACAAAGTGGCGGTCAGCTTGAAGTCGGCCGTGTGAATTGTAGAGAGGAGGTTTGACGGAAGCGTAGATCCGGCGGACGAGGGACTCGCTGTCCCTACGAGCCCTGCACACGCTGCGACGCTCGCTCGTGGAACAGGTGATCCCGCGGGAGCCGTGCTGACATTGAAAAATTTCGGCAACGTCGTGACGGGCTCCGGCCGTCGACCGTACCCCAGGAGTTCTAAAAATACGGAGCGCTCGCTCGCTCACTCGCTCGCAGCTCAAAACGGGTCGCGGGGATCGGCGAAGAAGCGAATTCCAGCCGAGAGCTAGACAGATTACACCCGTGACAGGCTGTCTTTGAAAGTTTTCCTTTTCTAAGTTTTGTCACTGACAAAACGTGGATGATGTTAACTACCTCGCCTGGTTTTACGGGAGGTCAGGGGTTCGCTCCCAACCCCTGTATGTTTAGAAAAAAATATATATATATTCAGAGCCTACCTTGGCTCCTCCCACCCTCAACCAGTATATATACAAATACTGTTTTCTTGGTATTTCTCTCACTTGATACAGCTATCGTGCTGTGATGGTTCCACCTGAAGACGGAAGCTTGTGTTGCCTCCGAAACGTCGTGATTTTATTTTATTTTACTTATATTAATTTTATTTTTTTACCTACGTGACTTTACAGAAAAAACCTAAGAATGTGTCTGTTTTTTCCCTGTGGTCGCGTGGTTTTTCTCCGGGTCCTCTGGTTTATTCTCGCCACGTTTCTAAACTTGCGTTTACAGTGTTCGGCTGCTATAAATGTCCACGTGAAAAGCCACTTCATTGAGCTATCATTTGTGGGCAGGTCGCTTCTGAAAAAAATCTGTATAGCTCAGTTGGGCCTTACCTAGTAAAATAAATCAAAAGTGGAGTTCATAGTTTTACTTTAGTTTGTATACCATAAACGCTGGATCATATCAGCAAGAATGTGGACAATCCTCATCAGCTTGTCCTTCTACACTCGCGTTGCCACCGATCTCGGCTTTACCCAGTGCGGTCCCAAAGATTTGGCATCTGCGTTTTGGGCAGCAGAAATTGATCCGGAGCAAGAAACAACAAATGAAAAAGTACGCAAACAAGTACAAAGAGACGACGCGCCCGAATCATGGCCGGAGGTGTCGCGATAACGCCGGGCCCGCTCGCCGCGTGTCCGTGATGTTATTTAGCAGCTGGGGTACATTCTCTCTGCCCCCCCCCCCCCTACCACGTGAGTGGGGGCAAAGTGAGCCAAACCTACTTCCCTCTCCTCTTGCCACGTGGGCGCCAGAGGCCTCGGGGTTTGTCGTACCGGAGAACGTCCGTACCCCCCCCTCTCCAAGTCGTTCGTGTTTGGTTGCGGGCTCTTGTTTAATAATCATAAAAATATTAACGATGGAGTGGCAGCCAAGGAGCGGAACGCGCCCGAGAGCACGTCCACCGAGGAGATGGAGCGACGATGACATAAATTCGTGGTCCAGGCGCCAGATGGAATGTCACCATCGCAGGATCGTGAGCGGTGGCGGCGGTGGCTTGCGGAGGCCTTCATCCAGCAGTGGATTGACCGTGGTTGACGGCAGCTCCCTCTCCTATGCCGTGCCATCGTTAACAGGCGCTTGCTAACAGCGCGTTCCACATATTATAGATGGCTAAGTACCGCCTTGTAAATGCGTTTGTATCAAAGTGTAACTCCGTGTACCGTATCTGCATTTTAAAATCGGCCATAAAGCCCCATTTACGTGCCCACAAAACACAGCGATGGGATTTAACGCGATTGGTTTGCAGGAGCAGATGCAGCTTCAATGTTTGCGCGAGTTCGGCGAAAATTGGCGCGGGGGCACGCATCAAAGCTTTAACGCCGACCAACCTCTCTCCCGGTGACACAAGCCATAAAAAGAACTCAACAAAAAGGCAGCGAGCGAAGATTCGCGCACCGGATTCACGGCCGGAATTTTTTTCGTTTTTATCCGCCCAGAGGGGCGACGCCGTGTCGGCAGCAGCGATTCACTCGCAGCGGGGAAGGAGGCGAGTTCAAATCCTGGTCAAGGACCAACTTGGGTCGTTCATTCTTTCGGGGATTTATGAAATAAGTAATGCGTCGTGATCTTGCGGGAAGGCGGCAGTGGCTGCTCCATGGAGAGACCCGGCCACTGCCAGAGGAACGAGGAATCTCCACCGCTGGCTCAGGTGGGTCCCGCTGAGTCGCTCGGGTCGAGCGGCGAGGAACTGACTTGGTGGTGGTGGTGATCGTGGTAGTGGTGGTGGTGATTGAGGTGACGATCGTGGTGGTGGTGGTGGTGATCGTGGTGGTGGTGGTGGTGATTGAGGTGACGATCGTGGTGGTGGTGGTGACAGTGGTGATTGAGGTGGTGGTGGTGGTGGTCATAGTGGAGCGTAGCGCACTACGCTATAAACCCGGCGACCCGAATTTGAATTCCCGGCCACGGCCAACACCAGTGACGATTATCTGAACCGGTCCAGGGCCTACCCTAGGTCGACTCAGCCACAAATGGGTACCTGGTGCAGTGTCTAAACATCGCCACTGGGCGTGGTGTTGGCCATCCACCCGCTTGTGCCGACAAGCAGAGGATGCACCCGCTGGCAGCCACGGAGCAGACCAGCAGCGACAACGACACACGTGCGAGGAAAGGCAAACGTAAACTAGCCGAGGCAGAGCGATGCGCGAGTGGCGTGACGGCGCACAAAGTCGCCGCGGAGGGGTGACGGATCGGCCGAGAGGGCATCCTCTCGCCTCGCGCCGGACACAGCAGAAGACGAGAGAGAGAGAGAGAGAGCCAGGAACTCCGTCTCCGCTTTGACACGAGTCACACGGCTCTCATCGCCCAGGGAAAGCCGAGTGGCGGCGGCGGCGGCGGCGAGGAGTGATGGATGGGTCGCAATTATCGCCACGCTAGCCAAAAGCAATTTTGTCGGTTTGAGGATAACAAACGGGAGCGAGCGATGCGAGCGACGTACGAACGACCAAACGAATATTAACGTGCGTCTCCTTCCCCCAGCGCGCTCGCGCGCCGCTCCGAACGCGACGGCTGCCGACAGGAAACCCTCGGGGGACGAATATGACCGGGGTGACGCTGTGACGACAGCGTCCACCGCATTCGCAATCGACTTCGACGCGCGACTTTGAAGGTCGCCTCTGTCGAATCAGCTCGCAGACGACAATCACGCTGCGAGGCAAGGCAGCCGTGCGGAGAAGAACGGCTCTCGTCACGGCACCGTGGAATGAGCAGCGCTATAAATGTTCAATGATCAGCCGCTTAGTTGAGCTATCAATTGTGGCCGGGTGGTTTTTGAAAAATAAGTTAATACCTCGGTGGGCTTCGCCTGGTAGGATGGGGATGGTTTAGTTCAATTTGTTTGTTTGGGTGATTTATTTAACTTTCTTGTACTTTGCATTCCTGTCGTGTTTGTGTGCTGTTCGTTGTTGTTCTGACCCCGTTGCCCCGACTGGACATCTGTGAACAAAGAGCTTCCTAGCTCAGCACATTCCTCCAGTACAAATACATATTCTGAATCTGAAGAGGAGGCGAGCGCTGCCTCCACGCTCGCAAGGCGAGGGAGCGAGAGGAGACGGGAGCGAGAGAGACGCTCACGCGGGGTGACACACGGCGCGGCGCGGCGCGTTCACCGTACCGGCATCGAAGCGGAGTCGACTGCCGTCAGAGCACCCGAACCGGTACGCTGATCGTGCATTCACCCGCAGCGGGTAGATCCGGCTGGCGGAGCGAGCGAGCGGGCCGGTCACGATTGAAAGCGTCAAAAAGATTCACGCCAATTTTTGTGAGGAAGTCGAGCCGTGCTCTTTCCGTGGATGTGTTCACCCCCCGCCCATAGAAATGAGGAATTTACACCATAGGTCAGAAAAGAGCTCGCTCAGATTGAACCCAAATGTCGATTCAAGTGTCCATTGCCGGAAGGCCAAGTGGCTAATGGCACGTGCAAAAAGTACTTTCAGATTGAAATCGTCGTCGTCATCACAATACGTGAAGGAAATTGTCCGATTATTACTTCGCCACCGACATCTCTAGGACGCCAATGCCGATTCATGGATTCCGAGCGCTCGGTAGGCGCTCACGGACCGCTCGCTTCGCTCCGTTTGTGAAAACCGGGGGCCGAACCTCGCCCGGCGCATCACGACGGCACACCGGGCTACCACACCGGGCTACCACACTACCCCAGAGAACACGGGGGGGAGGGGGGGGGGCGCAGATTGCCAGCCGCCGAGGCGGGGATGTTCTCACAAATTATTCACGCACGACGTCAACATTGCGATGGAAACCGTGTGGCTCTCATGCTGGGTGGCACGGTGGGGGGCGGGGGGCGGGGGGATGATCGGTCTTTCAGCACGGCTGCGGGACAGAGCAGCGCACGTCGCCTCGATCTACGCGGATGGGGTTTACGGATCACGCGAAGATCGCTGGGTATGGTGAGATTCCCAAAGCCACGGCTTGGGCAGCAGAGAGCAGCAGAACAAAATCAACCGTAAAACAGGGTTTGTTTAGGGTTAGATCGCGAAAATATATAAATGTGTCATTAAACCTGCCACCCCCCGACACAGCCAACTAGTAAGGGTTGTCACGTAAACAGAGCGTGGCCAATTCGTCACTAGTACAGCACACCGGTGTGTTGGAGAGACAAGCCACAACATTTACAGAGTACAATATAAACTGTGTTGTGCAGTACTTCTATGCTTCCACACCGATGCCTCCCCCCCTTGCCTTGACCAACCCACGCCGACAAGTGCGGTGAAGTATGGTCAAAATCCCCACGGCCCGCGTGGCATGGTGGGGGGGGGGGGCGGGGGGAGAGTTCTTGTCCAGCAGGGGATTGACAAAAAGTGGTGGACCAGAACATCATATTTCATGAACGCGGAATACTACGTTTCTTTGCCTTATAATTTAGTTCATGTAAATACATAAATACATATATATATTTATACGCACGTCCATGTGGTCCAGCTCAGCCCGCTTTAATGGACCCTGGGCTGCCCCGCAGGCAGCTCTAGCCGCACTCCGAGATGACATGAGGGCAGAATGATGAACGATGGCGCACGGAGAGAGGCCGAGCGGGGCGCGACGGCTCTCCCCGACCGGCGCCCCGCACGACCGCGCGACAACGTGTCTCGCCGCGTCGCCCGCTAATGGAACGCGAACGCTCGGTCCACAAAAGGGGCCATGTCTACTCGCGCACGCGAGTGCGCGTGTGTGCGTGTGTGCGTGTGTGCGTGTGTGCGTGTGTGCGTGTGCGTGTGCGCATGAGAGCGAGAGAGGAGCGGTGCTGGAGCGATTTGCGTGCTTTGTCATGAACCCGGAAATCCGAGTCTGTGTGTGGGCACTCCGCTATGAAGGCAGCGACCTGTCCATGTGGCGAAACGCAAAGTCTTTGTCACCCGTTGAAGGTCAAAAGGCAACGTGCATCTCCGGGCAGTGATTCTACAGAACGGCCACTATCAACTTCCTACAAATCCAACATCACACGTTTCAATTTGCACAGCGTCTAAACGCAGCCGCATCTCAAGGTACTTTACAACGGCGGGGATAGCGGTGGGGGCGACTCGGGGCGCGGGCAGTGACACCGGACAGAGCGTGGGGAAATCACGACGCAGCAGCAGAACCCCGCGTGAGGCCGCCAGGACGCAGCACCCGACAACAACACAACAACAATAAACAACACAACAACAACAAGACAACGCCAACAACAACGACGACGATGACGACAACGAGCCCAGGAGACAGCCGGAGCAGGACCGGCGAGGCACCAGGACAGCACGGCCCACGGCACCAATTGAACCCCCCCCCCCGAATCCCACGGGGCAACGACTCGTGTGCACTTGCAACGGTCGCTCCCATCGCCGCGACGACGCTTGCCCTCGGCGCGGTCCCACCGCCCGCCACGGCGGCGGCGGCGGCACAGCGGCGGCGGCGGAGAGGACGGCCCTCGCTCCGGGACGGCCCTCACTCCGGGACGGCCCGAGCGAACGGGACCGCCCGAGCGAACGGGAACGGGAGGCGAGGAATTCTGACGAAACAACCGCTTCGAAAGTGTGGAGGAGGGGGGGCTAATACGATCACGTCAGGATTGGTGGCAGATGAAAGGCTAATCTTGCCCGCTTAATTCCCGAGGCTAATGTCGGGCTCCCTCCCTCGCCTTCCACTTCTCCCGACGGCTGACTTACAAAGCCCTAATTGGAAGGGATATGAACGGTCGGACGGACGGACAAGCGATGATTTTTGTTTAAGGCGGGAGTGGGGGGGCGACAGCCCGTTGAGACAACACATCTTCATGCGGGAGGGATGTAGAATAAATAAATAAATAAACACTACGGCCAGGGTTACCAAGTGAAATGCAACAATAACTGACATTTTCTTCTTCTTGGTTCTTTCGGTAAAGTCACGTAGAAGGGAAATAATAAAATAATAAAAATAAACATAATAAAATAATTCTCACGACGTTTCGGCCACAACGCAAGCAGCCGTCCTCAGGTGAAGAACAGGTCTGTCGGAAAGACAGCGTCTGAATGAGATGAATCCCTGCAGTCATGAAAGCTTTAAATCGAAAAATAATTGACATTGTGTAAAGTGGCGCTCTTCATCCGTAGATCCCAACCGATGGCGCCACCGCCGTGTATGGAGAGCCAGGAAGTTTACGGAATCCGCCAGGGTACACGACCGGAACTGGGGAGGTGAGTGAAGGCCAATTTAAGTAGGTGAGTGATCAACCATCCTCATCGTCTTCATTACCAAAGGTGATGACAAGATTGTGTTCAAACAATGCAGTGAAAAAAAGAAATTACTGACGCACGATTTGTCGGGATTAAAATAATCACTTATTTGCCTTTCATGTTCATGCAAATGTCAGGGGGGTGCATCTTAAAGTCCAGTCAGTGTGTCCGTGTGTGTGTGTGAAGGATTTAAGGCCGTAAAAGTGTAGATAGGTCCGGCACAAGCGCCGTGGTGACGTCACCGCCACTTAGTGACGAATGGCGGTTGTTGTTGTTGTTGTTAAGGTTTCGTGTAACTTTATTGACAACCAGGCACAACTTAGGGTGCAGACTTACTGTCTGTCACATCTTATAAATCCAGAGAACGTCGTCATTATCCGGCTGGGTGGCGATACGGTTAGCAGCGCTCCGCTCGCAACAAGAATGTGATGGGTTTTAGTCCCCTGATTTGGCGTTCATCTGAGCCCGTCGCTGAGAACCACCGCGCCTGAACCGAATGCATCTTCGCATTCCCCGGAACTGACCTCGCCATGGAAATGTAGAATTACCACCACTGGCTCGGAGCTACCGATGGACAAACGAGCGCCAGCCACCACCAATCATTCGAGCGGGAAGACCCGCTCGGTATATTTCCAATCTCACAGCAATAATGACCCTTTTGTGTTGAGAGTCTCACTCTCAGGAAGATCTGCTTTGTGATATTTGGCCAAATCCCTAAATGAGCGATTGTCAAGTGAGTGGAAACCCGAGCGTCACAGAATGCCTGGTTCCCAACAATCAAACGCATCGATTAGATCACGTGACGTTTCTAAAGTGCGTGTTCTCTCTCCCCGTGGCCCACGTGGCTTTGACTCCAGGGTCCTCCGGTTCTTTGCTCCGCATTTACAATCAACGTCGCGCGTTCAGAGTCCTTGGCTGCGTTACACTTCCACGCGGTGATGAAGCCACTTCTCGTCGGGCTATCGTTTGTGGCCAGGTCGCTTCTAGAAAACAGAGTCGCACAGCTCAGCGCGCCTTACTCTGGTAAAAAAAACAACAACAAAAATTCTTTAGTTTGAGACGTGTTGCTTCAAAGTGTGCCAAGAACCATCGGCGCAGAATTCCAGGAAGTCAGAATAAGCGCGTCGCCTCGGTCTGCAAACTGTCATTGTGCAAAGGTCGTCCTTGTAAACGCAGAAACGTCGCCTCAATTTGGCTTTCACAACGGTTAAATAATGTACTCCGACATCAGACGTCGCACATTTTCACTAAAAACATGCAATCACTGTTGCCTTTAAGGACACTTTGACTGATTGCAAGCAAGGGACAGGGTAAAAAAAACTGACAGCATGCTGATTTTGCGCTCAAAGCAGCCGATGCTCCGATGTCGCTCATCTCAAAAATTACGTGCATTACAACACACATTATAGTTTGCCCAAGCCGTGCCCATCCGCCAGCGGGGAAAACATCAAACGTGCCGCTGTGGCCCGGCAGGATAAAGGTGTCCAAGGCAAGAAGGTTACACACGAGAGTATTAAAATCATTTTCCTTTCCATTTTTTCCTCCTTCCACAGCATAACGGTGTTGATGGTGGCTCTCCAAGCACAACGCTCTGCATTGGGAGCGCATTCGGAACACAGAATCGTGAATGGATTCGGGGTGAGCATGCGGCTCAATTGGTAGGAGGAGAAGCAGGGCTCCCCCGTCGGGAGTTTTCCGATGCGCTCTTGCGGCCGTCTGGAACGCTCTTCCTTCCCGATATTAGGCAGCCACTGAGAGCTATGCACTTTTAAATCATCATCGAGATTGAAAACTCATTTCGTTAGAACTGCTTTATGTGTGCTCCTCCGATTGGCACGGTTGGCTAAGTACGGTGCGAAAGAAGTTCAACGTACATACGTACGTGAGATCGTGAATTCAGTCATCATTATCGCTACACCTTGCTGATCTCGTCAAAGAACATAAACCATCACGCGAACTCCGGTCATCCTCGCCGCAGATTTTGGTTAGCCATCGAACAAAGACGGTCGCTGCATCACGCGCATTCGGATGCGCTTCTGTGGCCGTCTGGAACGCTCTTCCTACTGATATTAGGAAGCCACTGGGAGCTATGCACTCGTAAATCTCAATTGAAACACTAATTTATTTGGAACTGTTTGTTGTTTGTTGTCCTTCCCCCCCTGCCCCGCACCTCCGATTAGCACGGTTGGCTACACACAGTGCGAAAGTAGTTCAATATACATACAGACGTGAGATCGTAAGTTCAGTCGTCATTATCGCTGCCATCATCATCATCGTCATCCTTACCGGGTGGCTAAATTGAGCACTGCCTCGCCGAGGTTTTCACCAGCTGCCCAGAATTTGAGAATGGTTGTTCTGGCAGAGAGGATGGCGGCATCCAATCCGCCCAGCCCTTGTGACCTGCAAGCCCCCCCCCCCCCCCCTAAGCTGCAGAGAATACGCAAATAACGGACGGCGCTTTGCAGATGTCACTCACGCAGGAGGCGGAGGGCAGAAGGTTCCGAGACGCGGCAAGGCACGGGCCGGCCACCCGATAGGTTATTGATTACGGGCAACCTTTACAGTTCAATTATTCCGGAGCCGTTACTATTCCGACACAATTATATTTTTATGTCATCATCGGGACGTAAAAGGTTACCGCAAACCGCAAATAGCCCACACGGTCCGGCTTGTCGCTTGGGATTGTCCGCCGTTCCGTGCCCTCCGCTGGCCCCTCATCCAGCAGTGGAGCGAGAGACGGGAATGCGAATACCCATCACGACACAACACCTCACCGAGGGCTCAGCGCACTGCGCTGGTATTTTGTAGCAACTCAAGTGGTCAGCCAATCGCACAGGAGCATCATAATTGACCTGGAGCCAATCGCAAGACGAACGATTTAAAACAATACGGCTAGAAAGCAGATGCGCGACAGGAATTAAACCACAGATTTACTCATTTAAAAGCCCCCTCATATGTCCGTTCATTTCCAGGAGGAAGCGTTGGGTGGAGGTCACCCTTTCAAATGAGACTAACCTGGTCTCTCAAGTCCTCACCGGGCTAAATAAAATAAACTTGGACTTGACGGAGCTGGGGTTTATTATTGAATGTTATTGCAAGGAACTGCTCTACTTACGAACATTCGTCTTATGAACTTTCAGAGATATGAACAAACCTGTCCGTATGTCCAGTTGCCTGTCCGGACCGAGAGTCGTAAATGCAACCGCCGCGCAATAGGTGATGATGGTGGCATCTACGTCTGCAGAACGTGAAGAACCAGTGGCATCTACATCTGCAGAACGTGAAGAACCAGTGGCATCTACATCTGCAGAACGTGAAGAACCAGTGGCATCTACATCTGCAGAACGTGAAGAACCAGTGGCATCTACAGCTGCAGAACATAAAGAACCAGTGGCATCTACATCTGCAGAACGTGAAGAACCAGTGGCATCTACATTAAGAGGGGAGAGCGTGACGTGTAGAATATTGCTTTGAGAAAGAGAAAAAAAAAAACCTGATGCGATGCAAAACACGAAAGGAGTGTGAGAATACAGAAGCAGCGTTTCTCAGTCAGACAGGCAGACAGAAAGTACACTTGGGTTTCTACCCGTGGTGGACGCTACCGATGGTGGACTCTACCCATGGTGGACACCTACTATAGTGGACTCTACCCGAGGTGGATGCTCCGTGGTGGACACTCATAGCATTTTCCACCCCAGGCAATACCGATCAACCCACGGCTCACGGCCAATGAGGAAACCTGGCCCTGCCCTTGTAAGTCGTTGAGCTACAGTCGTCCTGTGGCCTGCGAATGCATGGACAACTCAGGAGGGCAACGTACGCTCCATCTCCTCCTGCATCCCACCTCAGGTGATACTGATCAATGCCTACCTTCCTATATCTGTCTCTCCGCATAAAACTATAAATAATATATTTCATTTTTTCCAGGCAGATCAGGGACAGTCCCCGTATCAAACATTATTTTCACGCTTTATATCAGAACCAGAGTTTGCCTAGCTGGCTGGCTGCAGGACGTCTCGTCCAGAGGGGGTAGATCGAGCGGCCACGTCCATCAGTAGGACACCGTGCAGGGCACTCCGTAGCAGGCATTTCAAACAAATAAACAAACTTAGGGCATCTGCTCTCACGTGAGGACATATTTAAACCGAGCTCGCAATGCAATGTGCTCAGCCGGCACGGTCAAAGATTAGCGAATCGATGAGGGCCGGAGAATTCGTTTGTGGAAACGAAACGCAGCCGCTCGGAGTCAACACCATCGATCCGCGGCTCAACGATGACACGGCCCTCACTTTATTTAAGCGGTTCAATGTTTTAAGTTTGGGCGTGAAAAAAAAAAGGTCCGTTAAAACGCTGAAGCCTTGCTCCGCGAGTGGAACGTTGGCAGAGAAATTCCCGAAACGTTTGAACCAATAGCGTGCGCGGTGGGGGGTGGGGGGGGGGGGGGAGGGGGGGATTTGCAGCGGCGGACAGTCGCTCCTGACCGTCGCTCCCGACCGGTCTCGCTCAATCGCGACGTGCCAGAGCTCACCGGCGGAATCTGAGAATTGCGGACGGCGCATTCGCTTCTCTAAAAAAAATGTCATTTTGCAAGAGTGTTTTCGTCGCCAGAGTAAAATAACATTTAAGTCCATCGACCAATGGGTTTTACGGATCAATGTTTACCCCCTCCCCACCCCACCTCTGACATTTGTTTCAACAAAGGAAACAAAACAAAAAAACCCCGAGGCCAGATTCCATTTTTTTATAGGTCTCATCAATAATGCCGGCCATGAAACAATGCAATAGATATTGCGAAATTATCATGAAACGACACTAACAAAAAACACTATTTTATTTGACCGGGTAAAGGCCATTCTGAGCTATGTAGCTCTTTATCAGAAGCGAACTTGGCCGACACAAATGATGGCACAACCAAGTGGCCTCATCACAGGTGGACATTTACAGCAGCCAAATACTCCGAAGGCGTGATGTTGATTCTAAATGTGCAGGGGAAAAAACGGAGGACCCGGAAAAAATCCACTATTGGGAGAGAGAAACACGCAAACTCCAAATATACAGCAGGCGTCAGGGTCGGGATCGAACCCACGACCTTGTACACCAGGCGAGGGAGTCAAATCTGCCGACGTGGCCCATGAGTGCCATAGTGGAGAATATAATAAGTAGGTGAACAAACTCTTCGACGACACGGCTCCTTTCACACATTATCTGCCCCTCCATTAAATAATAAAGGTGCTTTAATGTTATATCTTGGTTCTTTCGGTAAAGTCACGTAGAAGGGGAAATAATACAAATAAAACATAATAAAATTAAATTCTCACGACGTTCGGCCACAATGCAAGCAGCCGTCTCAGGTGAAGAAAGAGAGCTGTCGGAAAGACAGTCCGAATGGACACTGCTAAGTGGCAGCGTATTTTAAGCTGGGTGGGAGGAGAGAGCCTTGACAAAGGAGTTTACATCTCAACAGAGGAATTCAGCATATTGATGACAAATGCAGATATGCCTTAATGTTTTGTCTAAAGAGGAATCTGTCAGACTAGTACGTCACGAACCAGGTTGGGCCATGGTCACATTCAGCAAAAAAAATATTCCGACGATAGCACCGCGTCAGCGGATCGTGGCTAACAAACACCAACATGAAAAAACAGCGAACCCTTCATCAAGTTCCGTCCGTCAACGTTCAACGTGCATTCAACCTGTTGACCAAATCGATGGGAATTACGATTAGCGTTACGATTTGTTGGAAATCCCCACATTCCCCAAAGAAATTGCCCTTCGGCGGTTCACAAAGTCCGGCTCGAACTTCACCACGCGCCCCCCCCGCACGCCAGCGGTCACGGTCACGTCACACGGCGGTCGCCTTCGAAACGTGCCACTCTCACAGCTGCCACGTTTTCGCCAAAATAAAAACCCGATTTTGTTTTTGTTTGTGCGGTCATTGGCGCCATCAATCGCTGCACCTGAGAGAGCGGGGGGGGGGGGGGGGGGGGGCGGGTTAATTCAGCGGCCCCGGATTCGAAAACCAGCATCTCAGCGGTAGCCACAAGCGACACCACGCAACAACGGTGCCCCCCATTCTGAAGCAAAACCATCTCTCAAGGCTACGCCGAGCAAGGCCTCATCGTTTTCTGCGGGGGGGGGGACAATAACAACAACAACAACAACAAGGTCTGCCGAGTTGTTCCAATTACACGCACGCGCAAATGAAGACGAGTTGCCCCTTGCTTGGCCTGCGAGCAGTTGGGGAAATCGCTGTTAGCTTGCGCCTATTAAGGCCAACATGCTGCAGCAAGTGCATGGTTTAAAAGTTTGTATACGCGGCTCGTTAGGTCGTTGCGACGTCTGCGTCACTCGACGCGCCGTGCGCCCACTGCAAACCGAATGCCCCGTTCAAAGGGCTATCCTGGTGAAAGCTTTTACACTACATTGTAAAGCGCGCTCGGGGTCGATGGGGTCCACGCCGTGCCCAGCCACCTTTGTTTCCGGCGCTAACGTTCACGCACGGACTCGTCGAGGTTCCACCTTGGGCTCCGACGTTATTTGTCAAACGTAACCCTGG
>NC_083829.1:12487778-12521963 GCF_015708825.2 Lethenteron reissneri
CGACAGCTTTAAATCGAAAATTATTGGGCCATTCGCCGCAACGTCAACGATCATATTTCCGTCACCTGTTGGGGCCACGCCGGAGTTGCTGAGGAACGCATTGTGAGCCGTGCCTGTCCACCACCGCCACACACCACACACCACCGCCACACACCACACACCACCGCCACACACCACACACCACCGCCACACACCACGGCGGCGGCAGCATCACCCAATTCGTTTCGTTGTCGTGAGATTTGCGAGTGGAGCGCTCCGACCGCGGTTGCCACCCGCCCCCCGGGGTTAAAATCCCCGCATCGTTTGCTGCATCTGTGTCCCCACGTGGCCTGCTGTGTCTATTATAGGACGGCGTTGAAGGCGGCTAGAGGTTATTTTGGTTTGCAACGTTTGTTTTACGTGACGAGTACAGTAGAACCCCTCTTAACGACGCTAATTGGTTCCACAAAACTGGGCGTTTAGTGATTTGGTCGTTAAGCACGTATAGGGAATAGACGTTACGGGCTTCATTCGTTCAGACAGCATCGAAAGTTACCCTTTTTCACCCAAAAGACGTACTTCATACAGACACTAACAACAGTATAGACACATAATATTAAAAGAAACATGGATCATTATCAATGCATTAATTAATATTAACTGAGCCTACAACAGCGCGTCGTTAACAGGGGAATGGTCGGTAGGTGAACACATTGGGCTCTACGGAGGCCCGTCTACTATACACTATACACTACACTCTACACTACACTATACACTACACTACACACTACACTATACACTACACTCTACATTACTACACACTACTATACACTACACATTGGGCCTATGAAGGCCCGTCGTTCTACCAAAATAGAGACGCGTTGCCTTTGAACAAATCATTGCACTCGCCGGGATATATCTCAAGAGACGACGGGATATAACATTTCACAATGTGACAGTCATTGCGCTTTCAGTTTCCCCCGCAACTTTGAACTGAAATTGTATTTCGCATTTTTATCGCCACATTACTTTCTCCCGGTGCGAAACGAAGATGGCCTCCGACTTCCTCAACTGCAGTTCACTCGACACGAGCCCGCCCCCGAAGCCTCTCCCATCGCGCGGACTCTGCAGACCGTGACGCTCGCATCGCACACGGCGTCAGAAAACGATGACGTTGACCGCACGAAGATGAAAACGATGAAAATCCTCGCGACACCGGAAAATTTCCCGGTCGCGAAACGGGAGGTGCGGAGCCAGGCTCGGGGGTTCCTCGTACGCCCGGCGAAACATAATGGGGACGGGAGGTGGGGGGGCAGCCTTCCTTCGGTTGCCTCTCAAAGTGCCGGCGGATGTGACGGTGCTCCAGATGCGTAGCGGCGGGGGGAGGGTGAAATGCGATTCCAAATGGCCACGGAGAAACGGCGCTCTTCCAGGACGGTCCTTGGGTTGGAGGGACAGGCGAAGGAAGTTGATGGGATGAGGTGGTGCCTCGTGGTCCGCGGGTCTGACTCGGGTGTCACGATGTTTTTCAGGACAGCCGGATTGTCACGTGGCCCTTCCGCGTTGTCATCGCCACGCCGCCGATTGCTCGGCAAGAAACTAAACAAAATCTCAAAAAGCACGAATGCAATTCATCAAGAGCACTTTCACTCTTTCATCATCATCATTATTACGACGACTACTGCAGACTTTATTTGCCGTTTCAATTTCCACCACAGGCTCAGAGGCTGCCGACGGATTTGGCCACCGGTGCGGCAGTGCTCGAGCGAGGGAGAGCGATGCGCCGACTCTGGTTAGCACCAAGCCCGGCACAGGGAGCCGACAAGAACCCCCCGCCCCCCCCCCCCCCAGCAAACATTCGGAATAACAGTTTAACAATTCAGCGGAGAGACAGATTGTACGTGTACGGAGTAAACGGAGGCAATAACAACAAGGTAATTGATAATTGTTTTTTTACCCTTCTATCTGGCAACAAAACTGACACCTTTTTTTACAAGGAGTCATGTTTGCATAGACCACAATACCTGCAGTCATAATGCAAACAAAAAACATAACTCTGATAATGTATGCACTGTCCTTGAAGTTGATTGGTCCACACCCGAGACAGCTTTCCTTGGAGCCTAGTCTCACATGGGTTGGACCAGATGACGCCAAAAGGTGTATTGCGGTCTATGCAAACATGACTCCTTGTAAAAAAGGTGTCAGTTTTGTTGCCAGATAGAAGGGTAAGAAACCAATTATCATATTTTTACTGGCAAATGAGGTTCCAATGGTGTAAACAAGGAAATTCTCGCACACGGTCATCGCACCATCGACGGGTGACGGTGCTGCTGCTGGTTCCTGTGGAACGTTGCTTTACAATCCTAACACTGCGCAAATACTCTCTACATGTGAACACTCACTGGTCCCCCCACCCCCACCAAAAAAAAAATTCACCAATCAAATGCGGTCGTGCATCCTTCAATATCTGGTGCAAGGTCGCATATCCGACCGTCACACACTCACCCTGATCAATTGACCCGCTCCCCCACCCAGTTCAGTAATTGTGCAGTGATGCGTCTGCTCACACGTGCAACCTTTTCACACCAGCAGTTTTTGTTTTATTAAGACAGATACAATTACACACGCGCACACACACGTGGTCATGTAACGATTTCATCCAATGAGTCTCATCCCTCTAAACCTATACATGTTGGCCGTGGCGTTTGCATCAAGATTTCAGAGCGTCCCAGGTCCTCAATGATATCTCTGAAGCGATTGCTTTGAATGAGTCTGTCGCTTGCCGTTCTGAAGACCGCTGGGAAGATTGTCCATTTGAAGCGTGAAGTACTGGACGCCAGGCGCATGTCCATGAACCTTTCAAGCACGCAGTTCAAACTGCGGTGCAACGTATCCGTCACTGCAAGCATCTTAGCTGCACAATTCTAGTACTGGAGGGGATTGTATTAAACCTAGAAGCAAACTGCACGTTACTATTTTTCGATTTAAAGCTTTCGTGACTGCAGGGATTCATCTTCTTGGTTCTTTTGGTAAAGTCACATAGAATGGAAATAATAAAATAATAACATAACACATAATAAAATAATTCTCACAACGTTTCGGCCACAACGCAAGCAGCCGTCCTCAGGTGAAGACCAGGTCTGTCGGGGAGACATTCAGACGCTGTCTCCCCGACAGACCTGGTCTTCACCTGAGGACGGCTGCTTGCGTTGTGGCCGAAACGTCGTGAGAATTATTTTATTATGTTTTATTTTATCATTTTATTATTTCCTTTCTACGGCACGTTACTAATTTTATCAGACTTCACGTCCGTCACTTTAAAGGCCTCCTGCAGTGCAGTGAAGGGAGCGAGCAAAGGGGGTGTGTGTGTGTAAATGTGCGGGCGGTTTGGTTGCCAGGCCTAAGGTGTCTGCGAGTCCTATACGGCCCCTCGGTAAGGACAACGTTTCCCCACCCACCCGCCTTGGAGCTCAAGCCAAGCAGAGAGCGAAGACGCGACTGCCAAAGTTGGCCCAACGGAGAGTCGCGCGGGGGACCATTCAGACGGGCAGAGGGCGGAAGGGCGGGAGGGAGGTCGGGCGGGCCCCCCCCCACGGGAAGCGTCGGACAAAAGCGGAGTGGTCTCGTGAGGACGGCAGAGAATCTTCTTGGTTCTTTCGGTAAAGTCACGTAGAAGGGAAATAATAAAATAATAAAAATAAAACATAATAAAATAATTCTCACGACGTTTCGGCCACAACGCAAGCAGCCCTGTCTTTCCGACAGCCCTGTTCTTCACCTGAGGACGGCTGCTTGCATTGTGGCCGAAACGTCGTGAGAATTATTTTTTATTATGTTTTATTTTATTATTTTATTATTTCCATCTCTACGTGACTTTACCGAAAGAACCAAGAAGATGAATCCCTGCAGTCACGAAAGCTTTAAATCGAAATGTGACGGCAGAGAAGTGCGGGTTCAAACGACACCATTGGGGGGAAGCGTGCCCCAGCATCCTTCTTCTTTGTACGGAATACAACCCGGCGTTCTCGCGCCAAGGCCAGTCGGCCGCCAATGAATCGCAATGTCGTCATCAACGCTTTCAACAATCGTCTTTCATTCCTCCAAATAAATCCACCTCTTTCTTCTTCTTCGTCCATGGGATCCTTTCAACAAAGCAGCCTCTCACACGTTTGTATTGTCCGCTTGATGCGAGGTTACACCGTGGGGCTCCAACCAGCTCGTGATTTAAAGCCAAACGGTCTCTCTGCTCCAAGGGGGACGGCGGCGCGTGGCGCGCAAAGCTCGCGCCTGTTATTCCTGTCGGCCGCCTTGAAGCGATGCTGGAAATTCCACATTGCCATGGTGGGGAGCCAGCCTCATTACAATACAAGCACCGATTGAAAGCTTTCGTGACTGCAGGGATTCATCTTCTTGGTTCTTTCGGTAAAGTCACGTAGAAGGGAAATAATAAAATTAATAAAAAACATAATAAAATAATTCTCACTAAGAGAATTCTTTTATTATGTTTAATATTTATTATTTAATAAAAACATAATAAAATAATTCTCACTAAGAGAATTATTAAATGTTTTATTTTTATTATTTTATTATTTCCCTTCTACGTGACTTTACCAAAAGAACCAAGAAGATGAATCCCTGCAGTCACGAAAGCTTTAAATCGAAATTCATATTTTAGTCATTGCCCATTCGGCAAAGTATCTGGCGGAGGGCAAACAACAGTGGCGATGGCAAGCATCGGCCTTTAGACGTTGACCTACCCATGAGGTGGAGATTCATTCAATATATTTCTACCATGCACCAGTTTCACAACCGGGAGGGTGGCACCGCGCTTGGCAGTTAAAACCTCGATCGTAGGTCGGCATAGTCGACATTTTCTCCGTTGGGAATAACCTAAATAAAGTTGTTGTTATTTTTACTTATTTTCTGCACAAGATAATACTGATAATCTCTTCTTCTGCGGTGCTGGATTAGAGGCCAGATGCATAGCCACCACAGCCCGACCAGAAATCTTATTTATTCTTGGTGGCAAGTTGTGCTCTAAATTTGCATGTGAAACCACGCACACTCTCAGAGCAAATTCAAATTAAACAACAAAAAACGATGTTTCCCTTACGCCAAAGAGTATTTGTTTTAGTGATTCCCATCACAGAATGGATTACCTCTGAACCGAGTTGTGAATTAATGTAAACGACGCACGCTGCAAGGGTACTTGGAATCAAACAACAGAATCATCTTCTTGGTTCTTTCGGTAAAGTCACGTAGAAGGGAAATCATAAAATAATAAAAACAAAACATAATAAAATACAATTCTCACGACGTTTCGGCCACAACGCAAGCAGCCGTCCTCAGGTGAAGAACAGAGCTGACCTGTTCTACGTGATTTAACCGAATGAACCAAGAATATGAATCCCTGCAGCCACGAAAGCTTTAAATCGAAATTTAAACAGCAGAATGTTAATGTTAAGTCGCCACCTGCTGATACAGCGACAAGATTGAGCGCACGACACAATCATTTGCGTCGTGTGGATTATACAGCTTCAGTGTGGAACTAGGATCATGTGGCTGTCACCAGCAGTGGTTGAAGCAAGACTGGACCCTGCTGATGAACGTCAAGACCGGTGCAGCATTTTGGTCGTCATAATCAACGTTTTTGGGTTAGATCGCGTTATTTATAAATGTGTCGTAACCCTCCACCACCCGACACGGCCAATCAGCAAAAAAGTGTCACGTTGACGAAAGACAAAATAGTTCACTGCTTTAGCCCACCGGTGTGTTGAAGCGTGAAACCACAACATTTAAAATTTGCGTACGACGTTTCGCTGGTAATTGCATCCAGCATCATCGGACAATTCGCCAGAATGGTGAGGGGCTCTGCTCTGGCTCCCGGTCTTAAATAGAGCAGCAGCAGCAGCAGGGTGACGTCATCATTTAACTCATCATTCTGTTCGCGTTGAACCAATGCTGCTGAAATTATGCACTCACAAGAGGTCGTGTGGCTGATGCGATGTGAAAAAATTTACCCGTAAAAACAAAGTTTTTCACTCTAAATCCTTTATATGCGTGGCGGCTAGAGTCCTCTCGTCCTCTGGCTTGAGATGGCTGCCACCTATGGGTCAGATGATTGTCTGCCAGCATTAAGCAATTGGTAATTAAATATTTAAAACATTTTCCCTAAACAGCGTAAAATTTTGGAAAAATGTTTCAAGAAAATGAATTGTCACGCACAACGAGTCTGTGTGGAAAATGTCAGCTCGATTGGATCACGGGAAGTGGGTTAAAAAACGACCGAAAGATTTGCACGGTCGTAAGCAAGCAAGCACGCAAGCAAGCAAGCAAGCGAACTTAATATAAAGGATTTAAAATACACTGTTCTTTGTGGAAGCAGAGATATGGCAAAGAGAAAAAATGTTACTCTAACGTTTCGCTAACGTCACACCAATAATGTGGTTTGGGCTCATATCCTGCGATTGAAAATCGATATTTCTATGGCAGGGGATCAATACCTCCACAGGATGACCCATTGTGGTGTTACTTGCATTATGAATGCACTAGGATGCTAAGGTTGCTGCCTCTCGGTGCTGCGATCCTGCTAAAACACAAAACACAAAGATCCCCCATATAGCCTTAACAGACTGAGGGGACAAGTGCTGTTAGCGAGCACCTGTGAAGGCCGGCACGGCACACGAGGGGGTTGGTGGCAAGCACCACGCCCGACCGCCTTTGTCTCCCAAGTAGCGTTGTTTACACGCCCAGGACCGGTTCAAATAATCGTCACTGGTGTTGGCCGTGAGCGGGAATCGAACCCGGGTCGCCAGGTTTGTAGCGCAGCGTAGCTAATCGCTACACCACCGCTCCCCTCTACACACAGACACACACAAACACACGCAGACACAACTAAACCATCGCACCGCAGACCTCGCTTTGCGCCAACAGCGGCCACTGCCTTTCAAGAAGGACTTTAACTCGGTTAAATCAAGGGAGCTGGCTATCAAGACGTGAACAGGACAAAAAGAAGCATCCCAACATCTGACGGTGAGAACAAATGTCATAACCGCATCACACGCGAAACGCAATTTCCTCAACACGAAGCGCTCCACCTCCCCGTGCAAATAATCGCTGGCCAGGTTGGGGGGACATCAAACAAGGGATGTGGGAACATCAAAGAATCCTTAGAAATGGGTAAGCGATACGCACAGGGCACTTCATGAGCGTGCAAGGCATTACTTTTCATCAATTCCCTCCGCCCCAGGATCAAAGGTGGGGGGTGGGGCCTGCTGGCTGAACACTCGAAATGAGCAATAATAACCCTGTGGGCCAAGCAGTCGACTTGGAGGAAGAGGGGGGGGGGCGAAATCGACAGCCGATTTCAAATGTTAAAGCCGAATTGCAGAGTCGAGCGAGCCCCAATCTCCAGCAGCGGCTCCTGACACCCCCCACCTCGCACCCCGCCCCCCCACCCCCGATTCGGTGGTGGAGATTCCACATTACCATGGTGGGAGCCCAGACCCTCCACAACATCCACCGTCACACCTCTTGATTTAAGAGTCGTTCTGAGCTCATTTTTCACGGATCCCACAATGATGACGGGCTGAGTAGCACGCCCGGAGGGGTAGGGGGGAGGGCAGTTTCGGCATCGGTTTCAAGCAAGCCTGGACCCTGCTGATGAGGCGGCGAATGTCAAAGCCGGTCCGGAGTTTCGCTTGCGTTGAACCGATGCTGCTGAATTTGTGCGCTCCCAGAAGGCCGTGCGACCGATGGGATGTGTGCAAACATTTTTTTTTTAGTAGAGAGACAGATATGGGTAGGGGAGTTATTGCATGCTTATTTGTCTCGCTGCGTATAATCTCCACAATGAAGCTAAAGACGACAATTGTAATTGTGCCATTCATAATTAACTGTAAACACAATGCAATTGTAATTACAATTTCAGCTGACAATACTGGGGTAATCGTGGTGATACTCGCCCCCCGGGGGGGTCTGCTGAGCAGACCTCCGACTGGGATGTGAGATTACTGTGCAATGATTCAACTGTGCACTTGCCCATAGTGCCACCTGGAGGATTTAATCCAACCGACTTGACAATTCTTCATAGCTACGGCCATTTATCAAACAATCCACCACCCCATTTCCCCACAAACCTTCCTCCGAACCCCCCCCCCCCCCACCTATAAACTAAACGGAAACTATTACATCTGAGAGCGTGATGTCGAAGCTCTGGGCGCCCCCCGAAGCGCGGGGCCCGGGGCAGTCGCCCCGATCCTAGGGACGGCTCTGCTCACCACACTGCTCCGTGCTGGGAGTGTATCAGAGGTCGCAACCGGGTACCTGATACCCGTACCCTACCCGATACTCGGCTACCCTTACCCGGCCGGGTACGGGTAGCCGTTTGCGACCCTGGTGCGGCCGGGTACGGGTAAGGAATCAAAATCCGTTTGCGACCTCTGGAGTGTATGAATGCAATACGGACGGGCAAGACGATGCTGCTGCAGTGCCCTCTGCTGTCCACCGTGCAGCCCTGCAATCAGTACGCCTATAACGTCGCCATGCACGGTGGACACTCGATCCCAGCACGAACCAGGCTCAGACCTGCTTGGTATGACGAGATCTCACGAGATCAGATGCATTCCACGTGTTTGCTCATATCACTCATCCCTGTACTATACCGAACACAGTCGAGGGCACTGTTGGCAAACGTGCAGGAAAATAATTCGTCGGTTTCCATTGTGGACGAAACCCAATAATAATACTGGTTGGAACCTCCTGGTTACACCAGCCCACAGGGGATTATTGTGTCCGTCCATCCGTCATGCAGGGAGGGGCTGGGTGCGGAGGGTGGGGCTGGGTGGGGAGGGGCCGGGTGGGGAGGGGCCGGGTGGGGAGGGTGGAGAGGGGCTGGGTGGGGAGGGTGGGGGGCTGGTCACCCCGTGGTGCCCTTATAAAACTCAACGTTTAACCTACTCACGCCGGCTTGTGCCCGCCCTCACAGTCGGGCATATTTGCGGAATACACCACGCCGCCGTTGACCCTGGCCATTGACCGAGCAACCCAACGTCCCTACCAGCTCCCTCCGCAGGAATGTGTTAATTGACGTTTATAAAGCGTCCTTAAACAATCGTTCTCATGCTGCTAAAAACCCAGACGTGTTCTCCAGTCTGGTGCAATGAAGTTGAACACAGTGCCAGTACCGGGTCTCGGTCCAAATCAAATCCTGCCGACCCGAAAACCGATGCCAATTCCTGGGCTACACCGCGTGGAGCTGAGACAGATAGCAACCCGGGTGTAGAAGCACAGGTGGAGACTCACTATGAGACCTCCTTTACCAGTGGCAAAATATAGTATGTTTTTACCCTTTCTATTGGTACAAAAACTGACACCTTTATACAAGGGGTCATGTTTGCAATAACCACAACGCAAGCAGTCAAAATGCAAACAAAAAGAAACAACTCTGATAATGATAACGATATGCACTGTCCTTGAAGTTGATTGGTCCACACCAGAGACAGCTTTTCTTAGAACCTAGTCTCCATTGGTGTTGGACCAGATGACGCCAAAAGCGTACGTGGAGAGACTCCTTCAGCCGCACATGGCCACATCAAGTATGTTGTTCAAGGCAGTTTGCATACGAGGTGGCACGGTTATTCCGACTTCCTGGATTCTGCGCTGAAGGCACTTGGTACGGTTTGAAGCGAAACATCTCAAACTATAACGAGTATGTTTTTTACACGCTTTCATTAAACTCACTCTGTCTGTTGTTGTTGTCGTTGTTGTTGTATCCTCAAATCTTGTAACTCAATTTTAACCCACTTCCCAATGCGGTATCGACTGCAAACTTGGTATACTTATGTCATACTGATGACAATACTATATTATATCATACAAAATATTCAATAATCATTTTTATATGTTATGCTTAGTCTTGGGTCTAATTGTCCACGCTCAACTGACGTTGGCTGTAATTGGCCACGGTCCCTTACGTTATGGCAAGCTTCGAAGCCACTTCCTGGAGTCGTGGAGGTCTTCCATTACTAGTACATTTCATCAAAGCGTGTTTAAAAAAATATATTACTTATTTTTAAAGCAACCAGGCCACAAATAATTGCTCAATGAAGCCAAATACTCTCAAACGCATCATGTCGATTCTAAATGTGGAGGGAATACCAGGCGAGGTAGCGAAACGGACCCGGAGAAAAATCCACATGACCACGGGGAGAGAGAGAGAGAGACACGCAAAGTCAAAATATACAGCAGGCGTCAGGGTTGGGATCAAACCCACGACCCTCCTGCACACCAGGCGATGTAGTGAAACGATTTCAAGTTGACCTTGCTTAACCTGGCGGAAACTCAAGGGAGCAGGTTGAGCCCCGTTCGCACGAAGTGACCCCTTGGTTACCAAAATGACACACACAAAACAAGAGAAGAACGGCAATACACACACACACGAAGGCTAATGTTTCAGCCAACGGCATGAGCCCAGAGAAGTGAGCAACACTCTCTCACGATGCGGTCATCAGACATAAAAAACCAGAGCGGGGGGGTGGTGGGCCTTCAAAATTCGACAAAATGCCACGATTGGGGAAGCGACTTGGTTCATCGTTGCGGTGAAATGTTGTCGCACCTCGGAGTGTGGCCGCAGCGGTCTTGCAAACCCGTTTCTGTTTTGTTAAAAGATTTCACCGGCACAATCCCCTGAGATGGAGCACCGCAGTCTGCAAGAGTATCCGGTGTGTCCACTGACACATGAATAGCAAAACACGTAATGACGTGTAAACACCACGTGACATTTACATGAATCAAACATTGCCTATAATTATCATCCATCGTTACACCCTCTAGCGGTGACTAAGGCACATGTGATATTCTTGTGGAAATCTGAGATTACCACTGTTCACCACTGGATGTCTCTCTATAAATATTGTCAATGGCCCAAATCATCTCCGTCAGATCTCGAAAGCTGAGTCGACTGAAGGCTGAGACTGTGGCTCGGATGAGTGACAACCATCCACGAGGCTATGCGGTGGGTAATACTGTACTTCTATGCTCCCATGTCTATGCCTGCCACCGACATCAACCCGCACTGACTGGCCTGCAGGAGTAGGTCAAATTACCACCCACGACCCCATGGCCGTGGGGATGCCATCATCCAGCACTGTGCACACATTAAGTGTCAAAGTCAAGTGTCCCCCTGCTCAAACAGCCAATGGGAAGCCTGCTCATTTCCCATTGGTGGAAATTCCACATTCCAATGACAGGGCCAAGTTTCTCCACAGGATGTCCGCCCGCAAAGAATTACTTACAGGATTCACTCTGGGCGAGGGGGGGGATAACGAGGTGAGTTAACCACGACCTGAAAAATAATTTAGCGTGCAAGGTATTCTTGCTTTTATTATCGTGCAAACCTATCGTGGTGGCACTGTGTTGCACACATGAGTATAGTCTGCCAGTACGTAGGCTATTTTGCTGCGTGGTTTTACAAACGTAATTTGAAAGCATTTTTTTTCCTTCAATGTGGAAACTTGATGCTGGCACAAATGTCAAACCGTTTATTTTAATAACACTTTTTTTTTTGGTCACATAATATCCATTGTGAAGCAGCAGCCAGCGGAGCAGTATCTGTGGTTAGTGGAGCTCCGGCATTAACCAGGGCAACCGTGTTGTTGAACCGTGAAGCTCTGCAAAAAAAAGTGGCAAACACACTGCTGGCTCGGTGGTTTTACCATCCCAACGGGGATATCGCTCACAGAGACAGCAACAATGGCTTACTGAAGTCTGCCATTAGACTCAATCAGAATCTTCATTGACACTGGACAAAATCCGATTAGCTATCAAGCTCGTTGACACAGGTCTCCAATCGTGCCCTGGCCACCTGGGCAGTCAGGCAGGAATGAGGCATTGGCCCAGATTTTGGTCACGGTCAAGCACTAGAAAAAATGCGCAATGAACGTGAGCCAAAGTGAGACAGGGCCTTGTAACAGAGATCGCAAACGGGTTTTGATTCCTTACCCGTACCCGGCCGCACCAGGGTTGCAAACGGGCATCCGTACCCGTACCTGGCCGGGTACGGGTAGCCGGGTATCGGGTAAGGTACGGGTATCGGGTACCCGGTTGCGACCTCTGCCTTGTAATGAGCAGCAAGGCCAATAATAATCACCACCACCCCTTCCTTCCTGCTGATACATCCAACAACTGCTGAACAGTCGGCCGCCCCAACCTCCAAGGACTGCTCTCACCAAATCATCGCTATCACCCTCTGGCGTCAGGGCTTCCCCTATTACTGGACAGTCACCGTGAGCGGTGACGCGGCCCAGCAGAGAGGTTCGAATCGAGCGGCCACCTCGGTCAATACCGCGCGTGTAATAACCACAACAATAATACGATGCGCCGTCTGATTTACACCGAAAGTTAAAGATTGGGCTATTGCGTGACGGGGGTCAGATTCAAATCTGAACATTACCCGCAAATCGCTCAATTGAGCATCTTAACAGCTGTCAACTCATACGCTTTGACTCCGAATTCCTCCTGCACAGGGAAATCGAGTTGTCAGGTCCATACGGCGTACAACCGTTTCAATACGGGCAACAACAAACATGTGAAATTGTTAATTGGTTTTTTTACCCTTTTATCTGGCAACAAAACTGACACCTTTTTTTACAAGGAGTCATGTTTGCATTGACCACAATACCTGTAGATGATGCGCCTTTTGGCGTCATCTGGTCCAACACCATGTGAGACTAGACTCTAAGGAAAGCTATCTCTCGGGTGTGGACCAATCAACTTCAAGGACAGTGCATCAGAGTTGTGTTTTTGTTTGCATTCCGACTGCAGGTATTGTGGTAAAATGCAAACATGACTCCTTGTAAAAAAGGTGTCAGTTTCGTTGCCAGATAAAAGGGTAAAAAAACCAATTATCATATTTTGCTACTGGCAAAGGAGGTTCCAATGATGTAAAATTGTGTTTCTCACTTGTGATGTTGGGACTTTGTAGGATGTACGTTGAGATGTGTAAGGGCACGGGGCGACCAATAGGGTCTGAATTGGTCTGTAACAAAGTCGGCGCCTATGAGGGATTGACGACTGGTGAGTGAGTGAGTGTGAGTGAGTGTGTGTGAGTGAGTGTGTGAGAGTGAGTGAGTGTGTGTGAGTGAGTGTGTGAGTGAGTGTGTGTGAGTGAGTGAGAGTGAGTGTGTGTGAGTGAGTGAGTGAGAGTGAGTGAGTGTGTGAGTGTGTGAGTGAGTGTGTGAGTGTGTGTGAGAGTGTGTGTGAGAGTGTGTGAGAGTGAGTGAGAGTGAGTGAGTGTGTTAGAGTGAGTGTGTGAGTGAGAGTGAGTGTGTGTGAGAGTGTGTGAGAGTGAGTGAGAGTGAGTGTGTGAGTGAGTGTGTGTGTGAGAGTGAGTGAGAGTGTGTGAGTGAGTGTGTGAGTGAGAGTGAGTGTGTGAGTGAGAGTGTGTGTGAGAGTGTGTGTGTGAGTGAGTGAGAGTGAGTGTGTGAGTGAGAGTGTGTGTGTGAGTGTGTGAGTGAGTGAGAGTGTGTGTGTGAGAGTGTGAGTGAGAGTGTGTGAGTGAGTGTGTGAGAGTGAGTGAGTGAGTGTGTGAGTGTGTGAGTGAGTGTGTGCGTGAGTGAGTGTGTGAGTGAGTGAGTGTGTGAGTGAGTGTGTGTGAGTGTGTATGTGAGTGAGAGAGTGTGTGAGTGAGTGTGTGAGTGTGTGAGCGTGAGTGTGTGTGTGAATATGTGAGTGTGTGAGTGAGTGTGTGAGCGAGTGGTGAGTGTGTGAGTGAGTGTGTGAGGGTGTGAGTGAGTGTGTGAGTGAGTGTGTGAGCGAGTGGTGAGTGTGTGAGTGAGTGTGTGAGGGTGTGAGTGAGTGTGTGAGTGAGTGTGTGAGTGAGTATGTGAGTGTGTGTGTGAGTATGTGAGTGAGTATGTGAGTGTGTGTGTGAGTGTGTGAGTCAGTATGAGTGAGTGTGTGCACCTGGCCTGGCACAGACACCGCTGGCAGATCTCAACTCAACAACAACAACGACCGCTGGCGGCTGGGCCCGAGACATGGCGAGACATGGCGAGTCTCGGGCTCAGCAGCAGCTGCAGCCAACTTGCGTGAGACACGAGAGAGAGACACGAGAGGGACACACGAGAGAGACACGAGAGAGACTTTGACTTGAGTGAGTGTGAGAGACACGAGAGACACGAGAGAGACACGAGAGTGAGATACACGAGTGAGAGACACGAGAGAGACACGAGTGAGAGACACGAGAGGGACACACGAGAGAGACTTTGACTTGAGTGAGTGTGAGAGACACGAGAGAGAGAGACACGAGTGAGAGACACGAGAGGGACACACGAGAGAGACACGCGAGAGAGACACACGAGAGAGAGACACGAGAGAGACTTTGACTTGAGCGAGAGACGCGAGTGAGTGAGAGAGACACACGAGAGAGAGACACACGAGAGGGACACACGAGAGAGAGACTTTGACTTGAGTGAGAGACGCGAGAGAGTGAGTGAGAGAGACACACGAAACAGAGACACACGAGAGAGAGACACACGAGAGAGAGACACACGAGAGAGAGACACACACGCGGGGTGTGTGTGAGACTCTGACCTTCTCGTACACTTTGATCCCGTCCTCGCCGTGCCCGTGCTCGCCGCCGGGGCTGTGCTGCAGCGCCTGCCCCACCAGCGAGCTCGTCGTCTTGTTGTGCGCGGTGCTGGACACGCACCTCGCCGCCTGCTGCTGCTGATGCATCCTGCTGCTGCTGCTGCTACTGCTGCAGATGAAGACGCGGGGCCCGCCAACAGCAGCCGTGCCCCAGGCGGCCCGGAGCAGCCCCAGCCTCCCGATCGATGCGGCTGCTGCCGCCGCTGCTGCCGCTGCTGCCATGTTCATCACCAACAACCTCCTCGTCCTCCGCCGTGACCTCTTGCCGGCTCCCGTAGCGCACCACGTGGGCTCAAGGCGCCGGTGACGTGCGCACGCGGTACGGCCATCTTGGATAGGGGTGGGGGGTGGCTAGAGACGGTGATGTGACCTGCAGAGTGGCCATGTTGGGTAGGGGTGTGTTGATGGGGGGAGACGATGTGGCCATGTTGGGTAGGGGGGGTGTTGATTGGGGGGGGGGGGGGGGGAGACGATGTGACCTGCAGAGTGGCCATGTTGGGTAGGGGGGTGTTGATGGGGGGAGACGATGTGGCCATGTTGGGTAGGGGGGTGTTGATGGGGGGAGACGATGTGGCCATGTTGGGTAGGGGGGGTGTTGATGGAGAGAAGAGACGACGATGTGACCTGCAGAGTGGCCATGTTGGGTAGGGGTGTGTTGATGGGGGGAGACGATGTGGCCATGTTGGGTAGGGGGGGTGTTGATGGGGGGGGGGGGGGGAGACGATGTGACCTGCAGAGTGGCCATGTTGGGTAGGGGGGTGTTGATGGGGGGAGACGATGTGGCCATGTTGGGTAGGGGGGTGTTGATGGGGGGAGACGATGTGGCCATGTTGGGTAGGGGGGGTGTTGATGGAGAGAAGAGACGACGATGTGACCTGCAGAGTGGCCATGTTGGGTAGGGGGTGTGTTGATGGGGGGAGACGATGTGGCCATGTTGGGTAGGGGGGGTGTTGATGGAGAGAAGAGACGACGATGTGACCTGCAGAGTGGCCATGTTGGGTAGGGGTGTGTTGATGGGGGGAGACGATGTGGCCATGTTGGGTAGGGGGGTGTTGATGGAGAGAAGAGACGACGATGTGACCTGCAGAGTGGCCATGTTGGGTAGGGGGGTGTTGATGGGGGGAGACGATGTGGCCATGTTGGGTAGGGGGGGGTGTTGATGGAGAGAAGAGACGACGATGTGACCTGCAGAGTGGCCATGTTGGGTAGGGGGGGTGTTGATGGGGGGGGGCGGGGAGACGATGTGGCCATGTTGGGTAGGGGGGGGTGTTGATGGGGGGGGGAGACGATGTGACCGGCAGAGTGGCCATGTTGGGTAGGGGGTGTTGATGGGGGGAGACGATGTGGCCATGTTGGGTAGGGGGGGTGTTGATGGAGAGAAGAGACGACGATGTGACCTGCAGAGTGGCCATGTTGGGTAGGGGGGTGTTGATGGGGGGAGACGATGTGACCTGCAGAGTGGCCATGTTGGGTAGGGGGGGTGTTGATGGGGGGAGACGATGTGGCCATGTTGGGTAGGGGGGGTGTTGATGGAGAGAAGAGACGACGATGTGACCTGCAGAGTGGCCATGTTGGGTAGGGGGGTGTTGATGGGGGGAGACGATGTGACCTGCAGAGTGGCCATGTTGGGTAGGGGATCCATTGATGGCAGGCGATGACATAGTGGCCATCTTAGTTAGGGATTCAATGACGGTAGAGACGTCAATGTGACCTGCAGTGGCCATCAATTTGAGTCGGGGATTAATTAATGTGATGCAATTGAATGCAGAGTAGCCATCTTGGGTAAGGGATTTATTGATAGGCGGCAATAACATGCAGAGTAGCCATATTGGTAAGGGATTCATTTATGCGTATATAGGGGACCCCGGTATAAAGATTTTGTGGGTTCGATCCCAACCCTGACGCCTGCTATATATATGAGTTTGCATGTTCTTCCCGTAGTCGTGTCGATTGTTCCACGTGTCATCCGGTTTTTTCCCCCTCCACGTTTATAAACATGCGTTTAGAGTATTTGGCTGCTATAAATTCCCGCATAAGCAACTTCGTTGAACGATGTGATAGCAAGGACACTTATGAAAAAAGGTTTATATATGACTCAGTGGGCCTTACCTGGTAAAATAAAAACAGCAACAATTTAAATGCCCCTTTAAAATTGGTCATCTGCAGTTTTTAATACGTACCAAATATCGGCACAAATCAAATCAATTCTTTCTAGATTTGAAGTTTTCGTGACTGCAAGGATCCGTACTCTTTGGTTCTTTCGGTAAAGTTACGTAGGTGAAAAATAATAAAATAAATTAGCTTTTTAGAAAGAACCAAAGAGTATAAATCAAATCAAGCCGCCCGAACACACCAATTTAAATTCCCGGATTGTCCGGCACAATGATTGACACGTGTCAATTACAGCGGGGCCTTAAAAACAAATACCTACCGATACGAGACATTTTGGCCAATGGTCATTCAAAGCAAACATTGAGGATTTATAATAAATTTGTTTAAAAAAAAAGTTTCCCCAATCAAGTTATTTTTTTAGTTATCTTAATTTTGGAGCTTTCGTGACTGCAAGACTTATTCTTTGGTTCTTTCGGTAAAGTCACGTATAAAGATAAAATAATAAATTAAATAATCGCTAATTTTATTAAATTAAATAATAGCTATTACTTTATTTATTATTTTATCTTTATACGTGACTTTACCGAAAGAACCAAAGAATATTTTTTTGTAGTTATCTATAAGTAGAGCAGTGTTTCTTAACCTGGGGTGCGAGACATGTCAGATTGTTTTGAAGGTCAATAATCGATAACACAAATTCAGCACGGGCACATAGGTAACACCTTAACTTTGTTTCATCAAACCCTGTGTATTTATTAACATTGTACATGTTTTAATGATTGCTAACCAAAGGGGCGCTCGGCTACAGTAAAGGCTGTGAACCACTGAGTTGGAGCAACAGACAACCCCATCATTAATCAAAACAAGTTTTCGGAAACTAATTTATATTAAAAGTTACGGAATGCTGCTGGCGCATTGCTTCACGACGGACAGAACGCCGCAAGGTCAATGTGGCCCTTGTCAAGGTCACGCCGGCCCTCGATCTGAGGTCACCCGGCAAGAGATATTTCGCGTTGACAATCACGGCGAATGGACACGGTGCTACTTGGCCATCTTATTGAGGAAAAGAACGGTCAACAAATGTCGACAATGGGCTCATAGCAACTCTATAATGCACTTCAAGAGGCCAGGATTATCTAAGCTGATGTCAACGCATGAATTAAAATGTCAGGCGTTGTCCCACTTCTGTAACTTTCAGAAGTGAAGTCGAAACCGCAAATTGAGTTTTCTTATTGGTGCTAAGATGTAGACTGTTTTTGTTCCTTTAACGTCACCGCTGCATTGATGTTTTAACAATATTAACATGCCATCTTAAAATGTAAATGTGTGGTTATGTTGCAGCTTGGTTTGTTTTTTTTCCCCAATGTTACATCTTTATAAATAGTATCAATGACCCAGCCAGATTGCAGGCAAGTGTTACTTCGGGAAACGATGACTGGATACTTTCAATGGGATGTTGGTACAAAAAGGCACAAAGTGAGAACCCGTTTTCATTGCAAGATCTTCCAATACATCAATGAATGCAAGAGCCCACAGAACAGAGATGCATAAGAGCACAAATTATTCAAGGGGAGCACTCAAAATACCAATTTAATTGTGGGAATAAGAAAGGCCGTTTACCTCAGGAAATTACAACAAAAAAGTTATAAAGGATTGGTATCCATCCAGCTTGCTTTTTTTTCATAACGTACCCTTAAATATGCTCGTAAATCTTGCTAGAAATGCAACGGCACGTGCAGAACAGAAATCTGAACAAGGAACAATTGTCCTAAGAGTTGGATATTGTATGAATAAAGCAGTTTTTTTATTAGTTTTTTTTTGTTAGTAATACAATTTGCAAAGTATGTTTTCCAACAATATTACAGGTGGGCAGTGAAGTTTGCTTTGTGCATGGTAGCACAGCAGCTACCAGCACTGGACTGTGATGCAGGCATCTGGCACAAGATAACATGGAAGCATACAAATTAAACAAAATACACATAGCATCTCTTTCATATATGAAAGCAAATATGCAATTTATTAGGACAAGTTGTTAAATGAGGGGAAATTCATTATTGCAAGTATGACAAACATAATGTGTAAATTATAAGATCTGCTTCTTTACACTCGTAAAACAAACACATTTTTGAAATACATTAAAGATTGTTGAAATAAACTTAAATGCATGGAAGGGGCTTCTACAGTAAAGCTTGTTTTACATGAGACAACGTCCCAAGTGACAAAACAAGTTTCAGCTCCCCAGGTCTTCATAAATTGTGTGCCACATCTTGCCATCGAAACAAAGGTATGGTCTCGTTTCACCCATCACTTATTTACACATCCAAAAAGGAAGCAATCAACTCAATTTTTTAATCATGCAGTTACCCTAAGAGCCATCAAACCAAGAAAAAAAACAGGTACGAGACAAAAATGAAACTAAATTTTAATTCTGATAATGTTGACATATACATTTTACAGTGAAGACCAAAATCCCAAATGCTCAGTCCAGGAAACAACCAACGTAATGCAAAATACACTGTGGTTATGCCGGGCAGGAGACCATACCATGAGGACAGAGCATATTAAAAGCAAGCATGCAACTCCTGCCTAAGCACTCTGCATCTCCTTGCCAATCTTGTAGCTCAGGATTTTGTTCCAGTCGATCTTGGTTCGGGTGACTGGCAATTGGCGGCGAAGAGCCTTAAAGGTTGTGTCCGACATCGTCTGATAGTTTTCCGAGATCGCCGTCTGCAAGATGAACGCGCGAATAATTTGTCACGCGAAATATTAGCACGTGAAATATGGACACTGCCGACGGAACGCTTTCGACTACAACTTATAAAAGCAATTCCTACGTGTTTTACGTCGTAACATACGAATGCACAATATCAGAGACACAATCCGAGGACAAACAGGAATTGTTTTTCAAATATTACAAACATTAAACGTAAAGAAACGTCGGAAACAAATTATACAATTCGTCAATTTATAAGAGCAATATTTTACTCGAGTGCTTCTTTGAGATCAGAGGACAGAACTGTTGGCGACTGTGCAAAGTAAGCAAGTCGAGAAGCATTTAAAACACATTCCTGTGGGGGGGAGCTGGTAGGAACGTTGGGTTGCTCGGTCAATGGCGGCGTGGTGTATTCCGCAAATATGCCCGACTGAGGGCGGGCACAAGCCGGCGTGAGTAGGTTAAACGTTGAGTTATATAAGGGCACCACGGGGTGACCAGCCCCTCCCCTCCCCACCCAGCCCCACCCCTCCCATTTTTGGATGCACGACGGACGGACACAATAATCCCCTGTGGGCTGGTGGAACCAGGTGGTTCCTACCAGTATAATACAATGGTGACCAGGCTTGAGAGAGCTTGGCAGTCGATGGGCATGGCCTGGGGAAGTGGGGACTGTAGTAGCACTGGAGGTATCAGCATGGGCCACAGCTGTAAACACGTGTTCAGGAGAGTTGGTCATGCTGGGGGCAGCAGATCAAGCCAGGAGGGGGGTAACTTACGATGACTTGAAGGACATAGCAAATCGTACATTACAAAATATTAGTGGTTATGGTGATAATCATAACACAACATTTTCTTCGTTGCTTGCCTTTGGCAGGTTCAATTACATTCAATAAGGAGAACCGGTACAAAGCCGAGTTTTACCTGATACTCATTCTCAGCATCTTCGATAATTTTGATGAATGCCTTGGCAGCTTGAGATTCATTCTGCAACAAGAATATCAACAAGCCGGGAGAACCACGGTGAGCGATTCTCACTCCCAACTGGAGTGTCCCATTGCTTCCTGAGATCGCGTCTGCACTGCACGCTCGATCTTCACTGCAAACGTCGCTGGCAAGTGACCGTCTGCAGTCTACGGGATTTAGATTTGTATTTACTGCAGCAGGAATGACCCAATTATCCGTCGGGGCTCTATTTCACGGGCGTTGTGCGACGTAAGACTACGCGTGCTCAGGCGAGCGAGGATGACCTCAAAACCACAATACTCTCAGCAGAGTTGACGCCATCAGACGTGCACACCATTGCAGGCCAGGTGCAGCAGGCCCACAACAACCGAGATGTCTTCTTGGTTCTTTCGGTAAAGTCACGTAGAAGGAAAATAACAAAATAATAAATATAACACGTAATAAATAATTATCACGACGTTTCGGCCACAACACAAGCTGCTTGCGTTGTGGCCGAAACGTCGTGAGAATTATTTTATTATGTTTTATATTTATTATTTTATATTTTTCCTTCTACGTGACTTTACCGAAAGAACCAAGAAGATGAATCCCTGCAGTCATGAAAGCTTTAAATCGAAATTTAACCGAGACGTCGTTTTACCACAGTCTGCCAAACCTCCACTACTCGTCCTAATGCTGCGGGGTCGGTCTCTGAGCCAGCAGCAGCAGGCAGCACTCCCGTTTGTGAATGCCGTGGTGCGTAGACACCTCAGCCTCACTCGCATTCACCACCAGAGGACGCACGTGGTACACACAGCACGTGGTACACACACAGCCACGCACGGACCACAAGGCAGGGTTACCTCTCCTCCTCGTGGGTGCAACTGCGTGGCGATAATATTCTAGCGCATTGGTTCTCAACCTTTTTTGGCAACTGTAAACCCTTGTTGACTTTTATTTCAACCGAGTACCACCCCCCTTGTCTGAGCTAACATGGTTCGAGAAATGTATGAATAATGAACACCAATAGTTTAACCAATTACTTGTTGGTTTTTTTCGGTAAAGTCACGAAAAAACCAAAGAGTATGAATCCTCGCAGTCACGAAAGCTTAAAATCTAGAATTAAAGTTTAACCAATTGTCCAATTCAACGACGCTCTCTGCATGCGTGACGTCATTTGTTCACGCTCGCTGGTTACTCTTGGAAACCGCATAGTTTACGATCAATGAGTTTAGAAAGAAAGGTCTTTCATATCGTTCTAGGTTACCATATGGACTCAAATTTTATCGGAGTAATTTTATTTTGGCAGATTCATACGTGATTATTCACCAATGACTCACGTACGGTATAATTTCACACATTGATAAATCACTTCACGTACTCCCTGGGACATTGCCACGTACCCCCAGGGGTCCGTAGAACAGAAAAATAATGACATCCTCACCAAGGAAATGTACAATTTCAAATAACTAGTAGCGTGTGTTGGTCCGTTAAATATTTAGAGGTTGAAAAGGGGCCGGGACACTTGAAAAGGCTCGGAACCGCTCTTCTAAACTCTTAATATTTACACAAATTGCAGTTTTGTAATTAAACTATTTCAGATAACCAGCCGACCATCATTACACAGCTTAAGCAACTGAATCCTATGATAATTTTCTGGTCTTAACTTGAAGTCTCTAAAACGCTGAACTTTTACTCAACATTGCAAGTGTGCCGAAACAAAAATCACATGCAATGCAAGGCGAACGCGCTCGCCGTACGAGCGCAGGCGATATGGCATTTTTTAAATTTCACTTCTAATGGGAAGCCCAAGGGAAACACAATAGCAGCCGAAACGGATAAATCTCGAGTGGCGTGGTGTTTGCGTTGCGCTACGTACATTACAGGACATGGACTCCTGCACATCCTTGTGGCTCACCAGCTGCACATTTCCATCCTCGTAGTAATGGACCTGCGACAAAGGGAGAGAAAGTGACACGGCAGCCGCCACGTGCACCACTGAGCGACGGTGATACTTGCCACGGAAATTGTGGGCAGGCTTGGGGTACGCGCGCGAGGCCATGCCGAGTGGCCAACGGCTCACAGCAGAGGTCGCAAACGGGTTTTTGATTCCTTACCCGTACCCGGCCGCACCAGGGTCGCAAATGGGTACCCGTACCCGTACCCTACCCGAAATGAGTGACAAACAGTTACTCACCAGTGACTCACGGCCTACCTTGTACCCGTACCCGGCCGCACCAGGGTCGCAAACGGGTACCCGTACCCGGCCGGGTACGGGTAGCCGGGTATCGGGTAGGGTACGGGTATCGGGTACCCGGTTGTGACCTCTGGCTCACAGGTAGCATGTCACGTGGTTTAGCCTCGGGTTATCGGACCATGATGGACAGCAGATGGACCCGCTGTATTCCCCAGCCTCTGCCTTGTTTTGGCTCAACGTTGCGACATCGTTCCTGTGCCTCACATTTGTTTTAGATCGTTGGCTGCTGCAAGCCACCCAGGAGCCACCGAGGAAAATCCCGACAACTGCTGGTACAGCCATTGGCAAAGGCAGCAGAGGACCAGGCCCCCCTTGCACTACAACAACAAAAATAGATGCTTGGGCATTTAATGGTGGAGCCGATGGGGCAACATGACACCATCAATGTATACTCTTCTGCCAGAGTAACGCATTGATGGGGAGGACCTGTCCAGATGTTTCCAGTACCTTGTGAGTGTTTACGCAATCAAACGTGGATTACATCTTGTACATTTGCAGCAATATTTGTTATTCCACTGCTGGATCAGGGCAATGGAACACGGGTGGAACTGCCTGACTAGGTCAATCATGAGGCAGTGCAGGACCAAGGGGACTGGTAGGAGGCTCCGAAAGACTACTTTCATATTGGAGCCAGTTCATCGATTGCCTTGAGGGCTTGTGCTGGCTCACAGCACACTGGTAGCAGTGGTGTTCATTCACTTGCACAATGCTTCGAAAAACGATGTCGACAGCAGCAGATGAATTCCGACGGCGGTGAGAAGTAACGCAGTGGAATGAAGCTCTCACCTGGATCTTAAGGATGCCGACCACCTGTGCTGTGGGCTGGGACACTGTGAACTTCCATTCGGATCTCCAGCGCCCGTTCCTGGGAAAGGCACACACGGTGTCAAGTGTCAAACGCCTTCGCTCACCCCGCTGAAGCAGAGAACCTTGCGTACACCAAGCCAACATTTTTCATTCTAGATTTGAAGTTTTCGTGAATGCAAGGATCCATACTCTTGGTTCTTTCGGTAAAGTCACGTAGGTAAAGAAAAGAAAAATAAAAGATTAAAAATAATACATTAAATCACGACGTTTCGATTGCAACACAAGCAATCATCATCAGGTGTGACAACCACAGCAGTAAACTTTCTTGCTGTGGTTGTCGCAACATTTTAAATCCACTAAATGTACTGCAAATTGTTACTTATTCCGAGGCTAGCAAATGGGCAGACAATTGTAAATCGCCGCTCTGTGCAACTCACAATGACCTATTTCCTGAGCGCTGAATTTCACATCTGGCCAAAAGACCTCTGGGAATTACCATCCAAACACAACTCAAAATTAACAAACAGGTTCTTGTGGATATACAAAAGGTTAATTTAATTGTCAGCACCCACCAAAATTAAATAATTGTACTTTTATAACCAGCTAACAAATGACACTAAATTCTAACATTGTCCAGCCACTCTTCTACGGCAAACGTCTGTAAGCCATGGTGCATGTGGCATGACATCACTGCTTATGACAGCACAGAGAAGGAGGGGAGCAGAGATCACAAAGCAAACAAAACACAGACCGTCAGGCCCAGCATTTGCAGCTCGTCACTGGTTCACAGGCTTGCGAGCCACGCAAGAGAAAAATTAACCCGTAAAAACAAAGTTTTGTCACTAGAATCCTTTATATGCGTGGCGGCTAGAGTCCTCTCGTCCTCTGGCTTGAGATGGCGGCCACCTATGGGTCAGATGATTGCCAGCCACCATTAAGCAATTGGTAATTAAATATAAAAAAAAAAATTCCTAAAAAGTGTAAAATTTAGGAAAAAATTCACGAAAATAATTGTCACGCACAACGAGTCTGTGTGCAAAATGTCAGCTCGGTTGGATCACGGGAAGTGGGTTAAAAAAACGACCGAAGATTTGCACGGTCGTAAGCGCGCAAGCAAGCAAGCAAGTGAACTTAATATAAAGGATTTAAAAATACCAAACTTTGCGAAGCTCTCAAGCGAGATGGCAGGACAGGAAGTGGTTGAAACCCATCTGTTCGGAGCAATGTTACACCCTCGTATGGGCGGCGTGTTTTCTTCGTGTGCTCCCGTTTCCTTCCCAACTGCCAAACACTCATTAATGCATTTGGCCAAACATTGAAATGCAGGAACCTCCTGAAATAGAATCCTGAGACTCAAGTGAGGCTTTCCTCGATAAACAAAGGGCACTTATGCACTGGCACAAGTGTGTAGGGGTTTCAAGTTCAAACCTAACTTCCTCCCCCCCCACTCATGAAGATCGGTCAGGCCGAGTCTAGCACGTGACGACGTGGAACCTTGCGGAACCCCTAAGACAAAACAAACGGGAGCTTACGGACAGGACATATCCTTGAGCACAAAAGACTTCGCAAGCACGATAACCAACACGAGGCTGGCTCATAGCCCATCAGAATATCCTCTTGCTCGGCTTATTTTCAGCATCTATGCTCACTGCAGCGTTGCATACAAGTTCATTTTGTTAAATAAAACCAGTGTAGTCTCAGTTGCAAGAGTGAGATGCCGGGAAAGGGCGCTGATTGCTACGTATAATCCCAATTGATTAATTTGTGGGTAAAATGTAGGATTTGTACCGTGACACCGGCACACAACGACACACTCGAGTGCGCAAACGACTTCAGGGGATCTAAAACAACCGCCGCGATCCAGACGTAGCGTCGTAGCGCCATCACGGTTATAACCGCAGCGGCTGCTGGATACGAAACTGTGAACCCCTGCAATGAGCGGTGAACGCAGCGCCACCGCCGCGTCACCACTCGGCAACGCTGCGTGGGACCACTGTCACTACGGATACCAGCGTCGAGTAAGGAGAGCAATTAAGAGGTGCCCACCTGGCCATGTCCAGGGTGATTGCTCACGAGACACGTAAACACAAGGATACACCGCCGTGCGCCGTGAATTTACCAGAAGTTCTTGGGCTGGAACTGATGGCTTTCGATGCAGGCTATGATTGTGGGCTGTCCATCGATATTCTTCCCGTACACCTGTCAGGCAAACGCAATGTTACATGCACAGTACATATTTCACATTTTTTAGGATAATGATTTACTGTAATGCAAAAATCATAAACATGAAAGCATTTCATTCATATTGTGTCATGGCCTGGAAATGCTCCCTTGGTGCGCAGGTCAACTTTACATGCCAGTTTATTGTCTTTTTTTCCTCCAATTTTATCCCATTAGTCCTTTTCGGTGTCATGTCATGAGACTTTACTTATTTTACTTAATCATCCAGGAAAGTCACACCGAGTCGCAGATCACTCTTTTTCAGGGGGGTTCTGGATGGGGAGGGGGTTTATTTTAACATGTTTTTAGCCAATTAATCAGCGCTTGTACAAGTTGGAGGAAACCGGAGCACCCGAGAAAACTATCGCGTGCGAAGAATGAACAATCATCCAATCACAACTGGCACAAAGCAGTGTGACCTTTTCGTGTGAAGAGGAACAGTCCACGGACACAGATATTAAAGAGCTACCTCTAACGTCCCTTCACGTGATCTCTGTTCGACACACTAGGGGGCAGCGCCTTTCCAAATGCCCTGCCACTGGAGGCAATATTCATGGGACGTTGATCAAACGGATTTCTCAGGAGCTGGAATCCGGACTGATGATAAAGTGCAGAGCCATATTTCATACCATGTTGTTTTTTGTGCAGTCACTGGATTGGTGACCAGGCCGAGACCATCATCTCAAAACACTTGAGAATCCAGTTTGATCACGGGCAAGTGCCAAGATTCAAACAAAGGAACTTGGCCATGTCGGCTCAGTACTCTCTTGGCGTCTGAACCACATGGGCTGGTGCCACGTGCCAATAGAATAAGCTGGCCTTAAAAGTTTGTCCAGATACTCATACAGTTTGTTAGACAGGTTTGTATTTGCTTTGCTCTTAGTGAGGTTCACAAAGTTACACTGATATCGAATAACTCTAAGTGTCTTCTTGGTTCTTTCGGTAAAGTCACGTAGAATGGAAATAATAAAATAAAATAAATAAAACATTTAAAAAATGTATTATTTTACTATTTCCATTCTACGTGACTTTACCGAAAGAACCAAGAAGATGAATCCCTGCAGTCACGAAAGCTTTAAATCGAAACTCTAAGTGTCTTTGGCTCTTTTGAGTGTTCAATGAATGGTAAAAATTATCAATATAAATTAAATGGCTTAAAATCCTTGGAATTTCTAAATGAAGCTGATTATTTTTAAACGTACTCGGATTTGACTCTTCAAGTCTTATTAGGCGTTTCACTGAACCCTCCTTCCAATCAAAGCAACAGCCTCCAGCATGCATCAAAACACCTCTGTTTGCTACATGTTGACAAGACACCATCCTGTCACTGCAATGTGGTGGCCACTTTGCAATGCACCCGAGGTGTCCCCCAACTTGACACGACGGGTCAGCCCGAACGACATTCCTGCACTTTCGTGCATTTGTTATAGGTCACAGAAGCACTCTAATTCAGCTGCTTCCCGGCTTAATCGACAATGTCTGTTTTGCCATGCTTTAATCACCGACCCACTTCTTAACATTTCTTTCATGCACGGTGTTCATGCGGAAATCTGGCAAACTACTTGGCAAACTTGGCGCCCTCCTGCATTAGAAATCTAATCACATCATTCTGCTGGAATGAAACATCCACTCCGGCCATCTTGTTGGTTACGACTTACTGCAGCGTCTCTTGACAAGATGTTAATGAAATAAAACATGTCGGGGGAATGCTAAATTCAAAGAGCTCAAGTACACGCAATGCATGCAAACTGGTAGCATGCCATCATGCGCTGAAAAATAACCTGCAGATTTCCCAAATGGGTGACTACAAACATCGGACCCCTGCTGTAAGTCTCCCGACGTGGGGCAGGCTTTGCCGGGTAAACAAGCAAAATAATAATAAGGATGACAACAGAGCCGGTTTGTATTTTCCAGGCCCGTACCCCCCCCCACACCCCCCGTGCCGTTGCTGCGAATGTCGAGCGCCGTACCGTGCTCACGCCGTTTGGGTAGTGCTCCTTGACGTAGGCCTGCAGTGCGTTGTCCACGTTGGACCTCCAGGACTCCATCACCATGGCGCCGTCCCACGACGAGATGTCCGACGCTTCCTTTCGTAGATGGTCATACTTGAAGGACTGCTTGGTGCGTGGGTCCAAATAATGGCCCCGCCAATGTCACCGTGCTCTGTGATCAGTACCTGGCAAAGATCGCAAGAAAAAAACACGGAAATCTACTCAAAGCACAGGCCGCGGTTAGGCGAAGCGTAAACAATGCGACTCTTGTGCCAAGACCATTACTTGAGTCCAGCGTTAAGAACTGGCAATCCATAGCATCGCTCTATACCCTTGCGACCAAATGTACGACGAATAATTTGTCTAATTGCCAAGAAAGTTGAACAGCCAGCACAACTCTAAACATGAACAGAAACACAGCCCTATTCTTAGGTTTTTTCGGTAAAGTCACGTAGGTAAAAACATTAAAAAGTAAAATAAAATAAAAATCATTATTTTATTTATTTTATTTTACTTTTTAATGTTTTTACCTACGTGACTTTACCGAAAAAACCTAAGAATATGAATCATTGCAGTCACGAAAGCTTCAAATCTAAAACACAGCCCTACTCAGGAGTAGAGCAACGTGGAAGGTATTGGGCATAAAAAATCAGATAAAATACATTCTACTGCAATAAAGCCTCATGCTGCTTTTTTCAACCTCTGAGAACATGTCCCTCAGCACCACTGAACCTGTCATTCTACCAAAATGGGTTCATAAGGCAGAGATTTAAGACAAACATTTTAACCCAGGCTCGCCTGCCAAACTCCGAATCCAGGCATTAATGAATGACGATCACATCCACTCCCCAAGTCAGCCGCAGTGCAAATTGGTGTCGGTGGCAAGCCTGTTCCTCTAGCCATCAACACGGCCATGGGTCCTCCTGATGCGTGGCATTAAAAATCCATTAGAAGCCCACAGCGACAATTATGAGATAAAAGCTCCCGATTTCAAGAGGCTCTTCCTATTTCATGCACTCCAAACGGCGTAAATATGCCGAGTCTTGCCAAGCATTCATGACCTACCCATCGAAATCACGGAGCACCCAAACTCTCATTACACATCGCTGAAATAACACACTTAATGTGCAGTGACACGGTCTAGCGGTAGTGCGTTCGCCGCTTCTTGCAGTAGTTCACGACTCCAAACGAACGCCGCCCAGATTATTGCTGCTGGTGTTATGATCGCAAAATGTATGCATGTACGTTGAACTTCTTTCAACAGTGCTAATCGGAAGTACGGGGGAAGGAAAAACTACACAAAAAGCAGTTTTAAAGAAATGAGTTTTCAATGTAGATGGATTTAAAAGTGCGTGGCTCCAGTGGCTTCCTAATATCAGAAGGAAGAGAGTCCCAAATGGCCGCAGAAACGCAGTCGACCGTCTTTTGTTCAATGGCTCGCCAAAAGCCACCGCGAGGATGACCGGAGTTTTACATGATGGTTTAACAGTGGATGCTAAAAATGCCCTGACGTCAATTCGCAAGAGTCGTAAATCTTCCTTCAAAAGTACTCTGAGGCAAAAGATTAATGCCGGATACGGTCACATTTACAAATGTGATTTGGAAATTTGATTCTTAACAATGTATCGATTGTTAATTTTTCATGTAAAATTTTACCGAGGGACTGGATGTTGTCTTGGTGTGGTCCTTGGGCTGTTTTTGCTGTTTTTTTACTGCCTTTCCCAAGCTTTGGAATTGATGTACTAATACAATTGGAACTCATATACTTCATTTACTAAACGATGCACTTTTTTGTTATTTTACCAGGCCCACTGAACTGAAAAGCTCTGGCCACAAATGATAGCTCAACGAAGTGACTTATCAGGTGGAAATTTAAAGCAGTCAAATATTCTAAACGCGTGTTTCTAAATGTAGAGGGAAAAACCCGAGGACCCAGAGAAAAATCCACGCGACAACGGGGAGAGAGAGAGAGACACGCAAACTCCAAATATACAGCAGGCGTCAGGGTCGGGATCAAACCCACGACCTCCTGCGTACCAGGTGAGGGAGTTAACATCTCTCCACCGTGGTTCTTTGTGCTCAGGCAGCCGAACAATCACAGATCAGGGTTCTTCTCTTCCGCAGGATGCAGGACGAACACAGCCTCAACATAAATCACCACAATCACTACAAAATTACCTGGTCTTCAATTCCCTGAACCTTTACAGGCGTGAACTGATCCATGTTGTAGTCGGCAAAGGCACTGCGAACAGATTAAACAAAATTAGTTGAAGCTGCTGCTGCTGCGTTGGCAGCGGTGCCACAAGCACAAATTACAACAAAATCACATTCATCAATAACACTGGCTTAAAAGGAAAAAAAATTTGAACATATTAGCTTTCGGACAATGGCGCTTCTTTGATGTGCTATGAAGAAGGGCCGTTGCTTAAAACGTCGGCCGCTACACATTTTTCACTTTAAGGCCGTGTGATTAATAAATGTGTTGTTTTTTATCCGCCAATTACAATGGATTTAAACACAGGAGTTCGTCTTCAAAATATTGTTAAAATTATTTAATGGAATACACATTAAGCTACACATCGAGGGACCGCATTGCATTGGCACTGTGCAGTAAAGGGAAACGAAAATCTGGAACAATTATTTGAGTTGTTCGTGAAGCTCAGTGGATTATATCATTAGAGTGGATATTTTACTCTTTGGTTCTTTCGGTAAAGACACGTATGAAAAATAAAAATGAATAATAAAAATTAAAATGAAAATAACTTGGGTAAGAGGGGGGGAGGAGCCAGGGAGGAGGGATGCAGGGGGGGCGTGTGGAGTCGGGAGGGGGGTTAAGCCGAGTTAAGCTGATTAATAACATCCTTTTTACTATTATTTTATTATTTATTTTTCACATACGCGACTTTACCGAAATAACCAAAGAGAATGGATCCTTGCAGTCACGAAAGCTGAAAATCTAGAGTGGATATTCTCACGCATTATTCATTACTACAAACTGGCAGTTAATTAGCTGCATTCACAACATTGGAACACGCATCTCTATTTGGACAGCCTACGTCAGACTAAGTAGCTAATTGGCCAAGGTCCACAATGTCAAGTAAGGCACACCGAGGATCGAGAAAGCATCTCGTCATTTGTTGTCCTCTCTACAGATCCTGGTTTTAATTTTTTTTTACACAAAAGCACACATCTGCCTTACCCCCTTACAATATAAAGGACTAAAAATGCAATTGCCACTAATTAATCGCGGCAATTTCGCACGAGTGCATTGACACGGGGCTGTGAATTGTGATTCAATAATCGCAGATGTACAACTTGACCGGCCATCATCAGCGACGGGAATCAAAGGCGCTTACTGTGACACTCCTTCCCTGAGGAGGTTGTCATTGTTGAGCAGCAATCGCACATCTGAAAGAGAAATGAAATCATGCGTTGAGGAAATCCATACAAAAGGCTTCTCTCGGTGAAATAAATACATCACAGCAATTACTATGACATGCCAATCAATTGCAGAACTCCAGTGTCGACTACAATTGCACACAAACCTTACACAGTTGCGTATCGACAAGAAAACCCCCACAAACCCTTGGCACTAACACAAAATAATAACTCGTCAATATAAAAGCACAAAAACCTCGTTACATCTCAAGCGAACGAAACCCTGCCAACAATAAATAATTAGCAAAACTTAGTTTCCATCCAACGCAAAACACACCACGAGTGGAAAGTGTTAACCATATGAACACGAGAGCACGCAAAAACCTTGCTCACAGTAAATTTCGATTTAAAGCTTTCGTGACTGCAGGGATTCATCTTCTTGGTTCTTTCGGTAAAGTCACGTAGAAGGGAAGTAATAAATGTTTTATTTTTATTATTTTATTACTTCCCTTCTACGTGACTTTACCGAAAGAACCAAGAAGACACTCACAGTAAATTACAATGGCCAAGGTGAGACGTGTGCTTTCCATTCAGATGCAGGGGGGAAGGCTGTCCCCCTCACATAACAGGTGCCCTGCAAGGGGACTTAAAAGTGGCCGCCTAAGGTTACTATTATTATTACAAATAGAAAGATTCCCCATTTAGCCTTGACAGACTATTGGCTATAATTGCTGTTAGCGAGCACCTAAGAAGGCCAGCACAGCACACGAGGGGGTGGGTGGCCCGACCACCTTTGTCTCCCCAGCGGCAATGGTTACATATCGCACCAGGTACTTATTTGAGGCCGAGTCGACCTAGGGGATGCCCAGAATCAGTTCAGATAATCGTCAGCAGTGTTGGCCGTGAGCGGGAATCGAATTCGGGTCGCCTGGTTAGTAGCACAGTACGCTAACCTACTAACATGGCGATGCCGTGAACCAATTGTTTTAACGTTTGTTCACTCAGCAAAACCTACCCGAGTCTCACGACTCGTTTTCAGGAGGGTCTTACCAAATGTTCACAGTAATAGGTGGCGATTACTGTGCACATTCCAACGGAGGCATTTGCGGGTAATTTTTCTACAATTGGGATGTTTTGCCGCACTAGATGCTGGGCCACGTCACATGTCCACTAACAATGGGAAAACTTAACACTCGGACAAGACGCACCGACTTTACCAATTTGTGTCAAATATCAGTCTCTTTAGTGGGTTGAAAGGCACCGCGTTTTTGGGCGTGCGTTTCTGAAAGGCGTGCAAGGATTGTGCGAGAACGCAGGGTTGACTACGGACACAGCCCTGACTGGTAAACTCCGCTCTAAAGATAGGCGCATCCTCGTAAATGCTCTTCCCAATGATAGTCATGTTCCAATGTTAGCTGAACCAGGAAACACAAGGAGTGCCACTATAAGAAGCATCTTCTGAGGATTACCTTGTCCTAAGCCAAAGACTTGCTGCAGAGACATTGAGTACGCCTGACAGTATTGCCCTACACTTAAGGACAGCTGCATCTGAACTAAGTGTTTTCTTGGAATTTCTCTCACTTGACACAGCTATCGTGCTGTGACGGTTCCACCTGAAAACGGAAGCTTGCGTTGCCTCCGAAACGTCGTGATTTTTATTTTATTTTACTTTTATTAATTTTATGTTTTTACCTACGTGACTTTACCGAAAAAACCTAAGAATATAAGTGAAGGACATAGCCCTACAGCACTGGCCTATGCACTTACACCGAGACCCTCTCACCAGCACTGAAAAATTAGGACTTAGAAATACGCCATTCACGGAGGCTTCCTGCATCATGAAGTTGTGCAACACGCATACTTTGCAAGGTGTCGACATATCAGACAGCCGGATGCTAACCAAGCCACTTGAAAGTAAGCCGTTGCCATTCGTGAACAGCTGTTTGAGATGAATGCTATGCGTGTTGTGGAAAGACAGAAGCAATGCACAAGTCCTGAAGAGAACATGGCAGGCGAGCGTTTAGATATGATCAGGCAAAAACCGGTTGCGTCTGGTGTGATGTGTGTGCAGGAGGGGCGAGGGCCGATTGCCGAGACAGGCATTGAAGTGGTCTCCACGAATCCGGCGACCAATGGGAAAACTTCTTGGTTCTTTCGGTAAAGTCACGTAGAAGGGAAATAATAAAATAATAAAAATAAACCATTATAAAATACAATTCTCACGACGTTTCAGCCACAACGCAAGCATCCGTCCTCAGGTGAAGAACAGGGCTGTCGGAAAGACAGCGTCTGTCTGTCTTTCCGACAGGTGAAGAACAGGTCTTTCCGACAGACCTGTTCTTCACCTGAGGACGGCTGCTTGCGTTGTGGCCGAAACGTCGTGAGAATTGTATTTTATTTTTATTATTTTATTATTTCCCTTCTACGTGACTTTACCGAAAGAACCAAGTAGATGAATCCCTGCAGTTATGAAAGCTTTAAATCGAAATGGGGAAACTCTCAGGGCAGATCTTGGAGGGCACGTGTCTACCGTGCAGCAGCTGCAGGGATCTGGTAGAAGTTAGGAAGCGATGGCGATGTGCGGCTTTGGCCATGATGACATCAACAATCTTGACCATGCCATTAAGTTTTGCTTCAGCCAAAAGGCTGTGGAGGCGTCAACATACAGGGCTGCCGGAGTGATCGTCAGCCGTGGACAATGCCAATCAATCCCTGTGCGGCACAAGCTGCAAAACGTTACCGGTCGGGGAGGCAATTCCCACAGAAAGGAGGAAAACACAAGATGGAGGAGGAAGACCTCTGCATTGCTTGAGCAACACTTGGAAGCACACAGCATCGAGGCTGCGTGCAGCCATGGTAGAGTCCCTTCGTTTCCCACTGCTGCCCATTTGGACATCACTGTGCACTGCCCGACCACCCCACTCGCCCCAATTGTCTCAAATTAGATTTCCCCATTTAAGTACAAAATGTGTAAATGTCTTTAACCGTGGTGCAATGTAGCAAAGTCAACGGCTTTAAGGCGCAAAAACGAATCGCACGCGACATTGGAATAGAAAATAAGGGTGAAAAATGTTTCAGTCGTTGATGTGTTGCTACAGGCCTACTGCCCAGAAAGGTTTGTGCCGAGTGAAGCG
>NC_083829.1:12522463-12555381 GCF_015708825.2 Lethenteron reissneri
ACCCTCTCTCCCACCCAGCCCCACCCTCCCACCCAGCCCCCCCCACCTCACCTCCTCCCACCCAGACCACCTCCCCACCCAGCCCTCCCCACCCTTCCCTCCCCAGCCCCACCCTCCCCACCAAGCCCTCCCCACCCTTCTCCCACCCAGCCCCACTCCCCACCAAGCCCCTCCCCACCTTCTCTCCCCACCCAGCCCACCTCCCCCCCAGTCACACCACCCCTCCCCACCTAGATCCACCCTCCCCACCCAGCCCCTCCCCCACCTCCCACCCAGCCCCTCCCTCCCTCCCCACCAGCCCCTCCCTGCACGACGGACGGACACAATAATCCCTGTGGGCTGGTGGAACTAGTGGGTTTCCTACCAGTTTAAATGTAAGCTTACAAGCACAATACGTACTCCAATATGTTTGTGGTATATACAACTACATTATCCTGTGAAACTGCAAAGTAAGCATACACATTTGTGCTGTAATACTGCAAAGTAATAATGTTATACGGCATTCGGTGATTCCGTTGAACTCATGTTGAGCTTTCTCTTACAGAAACCTTTGAAACCTGACTTATCTAAACTCCTGTCAGTAAGCCAAAGGTTGGAAAGTGAAGGTAAGTGTGCACTGCGTTTATAGTAATAAAAACGAATGTTTTGCCGTGGTTTTTGAAATGTATGCGTTCCTCCTCAACGCACCCTTGACCAATGCAACGTCGCTAAGGCGCGTGCCATTGCGGCTATGGAAGCCTGTGTCGAGTGCTCTTCCCCGCAGTTCCATCCCCCCTCTCGATCTGAAGCTAAACGGTGCCACTTTCTGCAATTTCCCCTCCGCTCATTTCTGGCAGCAGCCTGTTTCTGAACACAAGTTGCCGCTTCTTTTTACGTGACAATTATCGAGCCATTATGATCTTGCCCCGTTGCATCCGCACATAGATTCCAAAATACGAAAAAGGATTCTAGATTTGAAGCTTTCGTGACTGCAAAGGATTCATACTCTTAGGCTTTTTCGGTAAAGTCACGTAGGTAAAAAATTAAAATAAATCATAGAAGTAATAATAGAAATAAAATGAAATAATATAAATACTAATTATTTATTTCTATTTACTTCTATTAATTTTTTTTACCTACGTGACTTTACCGAAAAAAGCCTAGAGTACGAAAAAGGATGACATCGAGAAGAGTTTGTGATGTCGTCTCGTTTGTAATTAATGTTTTAATTAAAAAGTAAATGCAGCTGAGGCCTTGGTGTCCCCAGACTCCAGACCAGGCATGCTATGATCCGGCACGTTGAGATGCTAGGTTAAATCCTGGCTTCTGGGTTTTTCTCTCTTTCGCTCATGAGGCCATAATGTCTGTGTCGGAGACACCGAGATCCCGGATTGGAGTTTCAAAATCCGGGGGGTCAGGATGCCGAGGCTCTACCCCCCGCCCCTCTCCTCTCGTCTGAGCAGCCCGGCCCATCTCGCTAACCTCACACCAGGGATCCGGCCAAGCCAATGTCACCTGAGTATAACTGCGGGAGTGGGGAAATAGGCCCCTTGAATTCAGATGTAGTGGTTCTGTGATGTCATTTCCCGGGGCTTTTTCATGACACGGTGGTGCACTGCTCAGTGGCGGAGCTGCGGGCGGACATGTCTTCATCTCTCAATGGTACTGCCGGTGCCGCAATTGCAACGTAATCAGGGCGGGGCGAGGTGGGGGAGGGAAATAAACTTGCTCAGGCTATGAAAATCTGACAAATAATATATATTAGGTAAATAAATGAGGTTGAAATTATGAGATGTGTACATTAACTGAGGTTCGTTATTAATTAACACAACAAATATCAATCAGTCCAGTATTATTATTACGATTAAACATTTGCTTGTCTCACCACGCAGATATTTTCCACCACTTTGGCCCTTTCTCTTTGCGTTGCCAACGATGCATCCGCCACCCACACGTGACCTCATCCAGCCAAATCTTGACTTGAAGCTTTCGTGACTGCAGGAATTCATCTTCTTGGCTCTTTTTCGAAAGACCCACGAATACTCATCCTGCCAATCACAGCTGCTGTGAGTTGCCGATCGAGCTCCAGCTTCGATTCCGAAGTGTTGCAGCCCTCTGTTACAAGCGTCAACACAGATATGAACGCCGTTTTAAGCAGCTGTAATGCAGAAAGTTGCACTGTTTAATTTCACCTCTACCCATTCGATAAAAAGCAGGCCCTCATCGCGTTCTATAGAATCCCTACCTGTCGTTGCTTTACGCATATTTCATTATTAAAGCGAGTCATCGTCAGCATGGCCATACGTTTACAACCCCACCGGATCTGTTAAGTTCGTTGCGAGTAGCAATTTTTCCATTCGTGCTTATCCCAGTTGTTCCCTCCCTATCCCTTAGGCTCTTCCGACCCCTATCCAGTCCCTGAGCAGGAGTTTGCCGGAGAAGAGCGGAGATGAGAGGAACGTGTCCTGCACGCCCGCTCCCCCGCGCCTCCCCTCCCAGCTCCTACAGCCGTGTCCCTCGCCCTTCCTCGCCCGCACCCCGGCTAGATCCCTTCGCTCGTCCTGGTCGTCTCAAGGTAACCTACCCCCCGCCCACCCATCCCGTAGTGTCTCCCTCCGGTGCCCTGTCCTCCCGGAGAGCTTGATTGGATTAGAGCGGTGAGCGGTGATCCTTTTTTTTTCCCCTCGGCGGGTACGTTTCCCTCTCGGTGGTGCCGAATAATATAAACGGTGGTTTCGTCGTCAGTTGAAGAAGGAGATGAAGCCCGAAGAGGAAGAGGAGGAGGAGAGAAGTTGGGATGAGTCGGAAGATATTGAGGATGAAGGAGAGAGCCACACAGTGGACGATGACGATTATGATGACGGCGACGATGTTGATGTTAGTGATGATGATGTTGAGGGTGATCAGGAAGAGGATCGTGAAGATGCCTGCTTCATGGACGTCAGTGACAGTACCGAACGTGAAGACAGTAGTGCAGAGGACGACCCCCGTTGTGTGTGGAGAACGTGTTGAGCGAGAGAATACTGTGAGGACGTGGACTTGGGGGAGCGAACGCAACTGTCGGCCCCAGCAGAGCTGTGACGAACTGGAAAGTGCCAATCCAAGCAGCAGCAGCGACGACTTTACAGAGGAGGATTGTGGACGTGAGGAAAGTGAGGTAGCGGCGCAGGACTCCGATGGGCGTGAATCTCCAGATACGTGCGTCGAACGCGCGGCGGATGAGAAGGCGGCACGACACCCCCGAGGCGACGGGGATAGCGAGGGCCACAGCTGAAGGAGACGTTGGGGCGGGAAACACGTTCAGCGGTGCACACAGAAGCGGAACCGAGCTGCCGCGTGGAGGAGGTTGGGGACGTGGACCAGGCACCACGCTGCAGAAATGACAGAAACTGAATTGGAAGGGGAGTTGGGCCAAGCGGGATGCGACGGCGTAGAGGCAAGGGATCGGGACACGAATCGGGAGGCTCACGGTGTGGAAGGAGGATGTAGAGGGGCAAAGGTAGCGGAGGAGAAGCACACTTGCGATCGGTCTGAGGATGGGCGCGGTGGGTGCAGGGAGCACGCTGCGAGTGCAGCTCGTTCGTGCGGGTAATAGGGAACGTGCGTGCCGGGTGGGAGCGCGGAGGAGATGGGTCATGGCGATTGGGATGACGCACAGGAAGCGGCTTTCGAGGGTGACGAGGATGGGCGCTCGGACGAGTGGCAGATGTGAACGTGCACAGGAAAACACGGAGGGAGAGAACCACGTCGCGGCGGGAGACGAGTACGGCCGAGGAGCAAAGCGGTGACGAGGGAAGCAGCGGGTAGGATCGGTCGTCAAAGATGACGGCGCAAGGAGGGAGTCGGCTGGAGATGACCTCGGTGTGGTGGGAGAGGAACAGGACCTCGTCAAAGAAGAAATCGAGGATTTGGAAGGAAATGGCCGTCGAGAGGAACTACGACTGCCCAGAAGAGGGGAACGAGATGATCGCGAAGGAAGATGTTCTGAAGAGCGGAGTGTGCATGTCGTCGGAGAGGACATTAAGATGGCAGGATCAGGCGTTGCAAATATGGACGCAGAGCAGTGTAGGGGTCTCGGCGAGATGTTTGGTGAGCGTCTTGCAAATGAAGATGACATAAACCACGAGGAGGAACTCCTCGTCGAGGATCGGAAGGAGGAGGAGGAGGAGGGACGCGCGCGTGGGGACGGGGAAGGCCGTGGGCGGGGTGGGAGCGACGGGGAGAGCGATGGGGACGGGCAGGAAGTCGCAGGATCGGCTGAGATCGAGGAAGTCGTAGGGTCGGCGGGGATCAAGGAATTAGCAGAATCAGCAGGGATGGAAGAAATCACAAAATCATCAAGCATGGAGGAAATCACAAAATCAGCAGGGATCGCAGAATCAGGGATGGAAGAATTCGCAGAATCAGGGGTGGAGGAAATGGCAGAATCGGGGATGGAGAAAATCACAGGATCGGCGAGAATCAAGGAATTAGCAGAATCAGCAGGGATGGAAGAATCAGGGATGGAAGAAATTGCAGAATCAGGGATCAAGGAGATTGCAGAATCAGGGATGGGGCGAATGGCAGAATCAGGAATAGGAGTAATCGCAGAATCAGGATTGAGGAAATTGCAGAATCAGGGATGGAGGAAATTGCAGAATCAGGGATTGAGGAAATTGCAGACTCAGGGATGGAGGAAATTGCAGAATCAGAAATCGAGGAAATTGCAGAATCAGGGATGGAGGGAATCGCAGAATCAGGAAGGAGGGAATGGCAGAATCAGCAGGGATAGAAGAAGCACGCGGCGGTGCGCAAGTCTGGCAGGACGCTCCTGGCATGAGCTCAGAGGAGCTGCTGGAGATGGAGCGGCGTCGTTGTGCGACGCTTCAAGGCACCCAAGTGGGACGCGTCAGGTACGGTGCTAGCAGCACGGGTTGCGCAAGCGGCTCATCGGGGCGAACCGAACGCAATGGCGAGCGCGTGTCGCGTCACCGTCGCCGCCTCTCGCGTTCTAACCACCGTGGGAGCGGCGTCGTTGGATAATCCTCTCGGTGCCGTTCTCGGTGGAGGTTCGCATTCGATTCGAGAATCGTTTTTCAACGCCGCGTGTGCAGCGTTCGTCAACCTCCACGCAGACAACAGACTCGGTCCCCTTTTGTTCTACATAGCAGAGCCGGCGACGCTCTCCTAGACGAAGGTGGGTCGTCTCCGTCTTGAGCTCTTTAAAGCCGCGTGTCGCTGCGTGTATTAGTGGCTCACCTGGTGAGGGTAACGCAGCGTGTAATTGTCACTCACCTGGTTAGGTGTAATGCCGCGTGTAATTGTCATTAAACTGGTGAGGGTAACGCCAGGTGAAACTCACCCGGTGAGGGTAACGCCGCGTGTGGCTGTCGCGCTTTGTGATTGCGTGAAGGCGGCGGACGACGAGGATGACGAGGAGGAGGACGAGGAGGAGGATGTTGCTGGGAGCTGCAGCGATGAGTCGCTCCACTCCGGCTCCCCCCGCGCTCTGGGGCCCCCGGGACCAGAGAAGCACGGAACCCGCTCCCCGCACACCGCACGGAGGGGTGGGCGCTTCTCTCACTCACTGCTCACCGCTTCTCTCTCTGCTGAGCTCACCGCTTCTCTCGCTCAATGCGGGCTCCGCTCACCGCTTCTCTCACTCACTGCTCACCGCTTCTCTCTCTGCTGGGCTCACCGCTGCTCTCGCTCACTGCGGGCTCCGCTCACCACTTCTCTCTCTGCTGAGCTCACCGCTCCTCTCACTCAATGTGTGCTCCGTTTACCGCTTCTCTCACTCACTGCTCACCGCTTCTCTCTCTGCTGAGCTCACCGCTCCTCTCACTCACTGCGGGCTCCGCTCACCGCTTCTCTCTCTGCTGAGCTCACCGCTTCTCTCACTGTGTACTCTCTGCTTACCGCTCCTCTCACTCACTGTGTGCTCCGCTCACCACTTCTCTCACTGTGTACTCTCTCCTTACCGCTCCTCTCACTCACTGTGTGCTCCGCTCACCACTTCTCTCACTGTGTACTCTCTCCTTACCGCTCCTCTCACTCACTGTTTGCTCCGCTCACTACTTCTCTCTCTGCTGAGCTTACCGCTTCTCTCATTCACTGCTTGCTGCGCTCAACGCTTCTCCCTCTCTCTGCCGCCCTCACCTCTTCTGTTTCGCAATGGCAGGAAACCAGAGGACCCGGAGGAAACTCATGCACAACAGGGGGAGAGAGAACACACACATTACACTCGCTCACACATACACACACATTTCTGGAGAATCATATTAACTTCACACACATATAAACTCGGGAATCGAACTCAGGTCCTTCTTGCTGTGAGGCACAAGTGTTACCTCTGCTCCACCCTGCCACCTGAATGCTTGAGTGATAGGGGCAGTGGTGCAACCGGCCTGGGATACAACAGTACGTCGTACCGGAACTTGCCAGGACACCGAATGTGTGTACAGGATACCCATCGAACAAAGACGGTCACCGGCTCCTGCGGCCGTCTGCTGAGCACGGCTGGCTACGTATGGCGCGAAAGAAGTTCAACATACTGTACAAGCATACATAACCGGCGCTTTTCCTCAACGGCTCCTGTTCCTACGCCGCGTTGTTTTTTCCGCAGAGGGGAAACGGCGGTGAGCGTGGCCTTTTGCAGGACGAACACCTTTCATGGCGGCACTCCTTCATTTACATTCCTGCCGCTTGGCCAGAATCATTCGCCACCAAATCCTCATCGGCTATCACGACCTCAACGTCCGCAGCCCCAGCTCCTTCACACCGTCTCCCTTTGCGGAGGAGGATTTTACGGGTAACGCTCGTTCACTCGCTCGCATTTTTCCGCGACGTTTCAAATGCGGGACTTTTCTCGTCACGATCCGGCGTTCCCAGACCTCATGGCGGCGCTCGGGCTGGAGGAAGAGGACGGAGGAGAGGACGCGGCAGAAGACGCGAACGGAGAAGCGGCCGGCACGGGGGAGGATGAGGACAAGGAAGACGACGAGGAAGAGGACGATGGACAGGAGCACGGAAGGTGGTCCCCATCGGACTCGGAGGTATTCACTTAATTTATACGTGTGCCATTCATCGAATCGGCATTGTTTAAGGTTAACCTTCAAGTCTGGATTGTTTAAGGGTAAGTTCAACCTTAAACAATGGGAATTCAAGCCAGATACAGCTTGGAGAGATGAATGGAGTTCTAAATAAATCACAAACAAACACCTTGTTATTCTTGGTTCTTTGTGAAATCCACAGCAAGAAAATGTTTTTGCTGTGGATTTCACACCTGATGATGATTGCTTGTGTTGCAATCGAAACGTCGTGAGAATTTTTATTGTTTTGTATTGTATTATTTTATTATTTTCCTTCTACGGACTTTACCGAAAGAACCAACAATATGAATCCCTGCAGTCACGAAAGCTTTAAATCAAAATTTAAAACACCTTGTTGTGAAAGAACCAACGCAGAAGATCTCTGGGTTTGATCTTCCACGAAGCTCATGGTCCACTCTGAACCGCATTCGCACGAACTACGGTAGATGCGGACGCCAAATGGAGAATGAAAAACTCTCCGGTAGTAGTGTGCGACTGTGGTCACCCAGAACAGGTCGTAGCACAACGTATAACGACACAACGGCCCAATCCACAAACACGACGGAGACATCGCAGCGATGATACTCTCCGCTGCTCCTGATGCGGTTATCTGGCTTGACTACCTGAGTGTCAAATTGTAGTCGTTGCTCTGCATCTACATCAGCAGCCGTTTGAAAGAAGAAGAAGATTCCAAAGACTTTCATTTATTATCTTGTAACGATTAACATCTTCATGGCAAAAGCCGTCGATGCCGGTATCCTGCCCTTCCATCGGATACCCCAGCTGCTGCACGGTAGACACCTTGAGATGCGTACACAGGCTGAACAAAGACTGAGGCGCCATGGGCAGCGTCTAGAAGTATCCAGCAGCATCCCACCTTGTGCGACGCTGCGCCCAGCTAGCCACTACCCCCGCTTATTCCCACTCGTGCTGCGACGTAGTTCCGTTCACCCAATCGCCTTTATCCGATTCGCATCAGCACTGTAAACAAACTCGTTCCCGAATACATTCGTCACGTTGTGTCCAATTAGCGTTATGAAAACAATGCGTGGCATATCCGTTTAGCCTGCTGCCGCTATATATTTGCGACCATCGGTTCGTGCCGGGTCTCCTGCTCTGTCACCGATGCTCTTTGTTTTTTTTCCCAGTTCTCGGAGGCCGTGTCCGACAAGAAAGAAGCGCGGCCTCTTCAGAAGCCTCCGGGTCAAGAGACGTCTTCAAGCCGTTGAGCGTCTTGAGCGGCAATAAACGTGAGCGATTCCCACATGCGTGACAGCACGACAGACCACGACGAGCGGGTCGCTTGTTTACTCCGGGAGAGCCAACAACGCCTTGGTAGGATGACTCCCGTTCGGGAGGTTCCCGCACGCGATACAAAACTAAGATATTATTAAAAGCAATGTACTCATACGGGACATGCTCCCCTGCCCATCATCCGTGCTGTGTTTGTGTGCAGCAAATGTGATTGATGATCTTGGCCTGGACGATGCTGATGACCTGGAGGGTAAGGAGACGCACGCTTTCATCCAACGCGTTCAGTCAGTCAAATTAGACGCGCACACTCACATCCTAGCTGGATCCCATGTTAGCTGGATGCCATCCTAGCCAGATGCCATCTGAGCCAAGTGCCGTGCTGGTCTTTCTGGCTAACTCCATTTGGGGATGATGACTCGTGAGCAATCGTAAACAAAGTGTCTTTGTCCACGCTGCGTTGGCGGTGATGCACAAGGCTATTTGACTTAAACTCCAACTTCGTCAACAACGCTGTGACGTTTTGGCTAAATTGCCCTTCTTCAAAGTACATGTGCCATGCAAGGAAGTGTCGTCGACAAAAGTGATGACTTCTCCGGACGGGTGCCCGGTCGTGACCTGTTCGTCCTGCAGATGAAGTCACCTCCACAGAATGATTTCAGATTTACCTGAAGCACGTGCCCGGCCTTCCACCTCACAGAAGTTGGCGAACGTAGCCTGTGCTCAAGTGGCTTTGACACGCCCAGGGTCGGTGTAGTCAAGCTACCAATACGTCGTCATGTGCACCAACAGGGGCTTGCGCACAAACACGTCCATGTCTACTTACACCTCGTGCTCTCTTTTAGCCCCCCCCCCCTCCCGATACGTTCCATTCATTGGCTACCACATTCTGATAAGCTCCCCCCCCCTCTTCCCCCTTAACTTGTATTTAAGAGCTTGCATCTTGGAATCCCTGCCTCACTTGATGCAGCAAATCTGGCTGTGACGGTCCCACCTGATGACGGAGACTTGTGTTGCCTCCGAAACGTCGTGATTTTTATTAATTTTATTTTCAATTTTTTACCTACATGGTGACTTTACCGAAAAAACTAAGAGCATGAATCCTTGCAGTCACGAAAGCTTCAAATCTAGAAGCTGCTTCAAGTGGCGTTTCCCAAACTCGGTTCCTCACGTCTGCCTTCCCAATTCGTACCGCGTGTGTTTATTTTTCCGTGCAAGGCCCACTTGACGTGACGTCACCTGGCGACTGCTAAAATAGAAACGTTGCACCGTGAGGGGGCACGGTTAAAGATGTTTCGGACGTCGTGGGTTAAACGCGTGTTCATTCTTTGAAATTCAAAACTTGTTCAAGTATCGGAACTACTAAGTCAACATTGGTTGACATTTATTGCATATTATAACGATTGTTGATGTCCAGTTCTAACACCAAAAAGGTAGTGGTAAATGACCTAACGGTATAGAACCTTCATAATGAAGTCTTTACTCACACGTGTGTGTTCTTTCACCTGCAGATGCCTCCGAATGGGATTCCATGGGCAGCCGTTCCGAAGCTTCCCACGACGCGGGGCCTAGCCCGCTCAAGCCACCGCGTGCCCAAACCGCGGAGCAGACGGGTTTCCACGCGGGCCGGGACGCCGCCGAACCCTCCCAGCTCGCGCCCCCCTCCGTCCGCGGGGACACGCGGTCGCACGCGTCCCGTCCGGTCCAGGAGCCCTCGGGATCCGGGAGCGGCGGCGGCGGCGTCGACAGCGAGGCGGCAGGAGCATCGCGTGACGCGCGCGCCGCTGGCTCCGCCGATGCCGTCGGCGGTGGCCACGCGCCCGCCTCGCCGCGGGAACCACGGCCCCCCGCCGATTTGGAACAAGCCGCGTCGGCGTCTTCAAGCAAGCCGCTGTCCCGCTTCGCGGGGGCGCTGGGTTCTGCCGCCGATCGCCGGGCGTCTCTCGTTCTCCCGCCGAGCAAACCTACGGCAGAGTCGGAGCCGTCCCTGTCGGTGGAAAGTAGCCCTCTGAAGATTGTGAAGCGTGAAAGTTCAGACTTGTCGTCGCTGTCTGCGGAGAGAGTAGGCGGTGCCGCTGCAGGGAGCGGTCCCCGGACGTTGCCGAGTGTTCAACCGGCAGCCTTGGTGAACACCTCCAACAACAACAACAACAGCAGCAGCAGCAGCAACCTCTTCTCTTCTGCTTATATTGAGCACCCATCGAAAATTGAGGACAAATCAAAGGATGCTTTTGGTAAGGAAATGGAACGCCGCGTTGCCGTGCATTTGTTAATTATCGGATAGCTTGAAGGGGTGGTGATTTGACTGCGAACGAAGGTTTACGGCAGTGGGTTCTCGAATTTCAAACGGGATGCAAAAATGCGCGTATGGAAATAAAATAGCAGTATTTCCTGAAGAAGTGCATTGTGGACGTCTTGTCTTGGGTCACCTTCAAAATTAATGTCGAGAAAATGTGACCGACTGGCAACAGCAGTGATGCAGTGACTCATCAGCACAGTGTCGTCGCATAGTGGTTCTCAACATGCTTGCTATGGCGCCCCCCCCATGCCCCCACCCATCCCCATTCCAGCGCCAAAAAGCCAATTATTACGGTAACCAAGGCTACCATAGTCGGATCAAACGCCGACGCTTCGAGTGAACGACATGTTACTACGGCATTGCCTCGTGTTGCGCGGTTATGTCGCCACAACGTGGAGCTATCATTTGTGGCCGGGCCGCTTCTGAAAAAGAGCTAAATTGTTCAGTGGGCCTTGCCTGGTAAAATAAATAATAGTTTATCGTTTTTTTTAATAGCCTATGTGGTGAGCGTTGTTGCGTTTCATACGTAATCAAACGCAGTTTACGCTTTTGCTTCAGATGAGATCGGATCGCCGGGTGTCGATCCGGATGAAGACTTGTGCGAGACCTTCTCCTCCGGCGGAACGAGCCAAAGGGAGGAACTCGACGTTGAAGCAATTACCGATCAGAGGGTAAGCGTCTCGCCTAACGTACCGGTGTAATGCATGAATAGTTGGTAATAGCGCGCCGCACAGCGGAGGCTCGAGGAAGAACCACGGACAAGCGGGAAGGCAGCGGGAGCCACGCGCTGAGCCCGCAACAGTGTTTGCCCATGCTCTGCGGTTCTTTACACATCAAGGTGTTATTGACCAATTAATGAGTGTTTACACGTGGGCGAGAAAAGATCTAATATATACACAGAGCTATTGAAACTCCTTTCGATTAAGTAATTTCAAGGAAGTGTACGTAGGTGTTTAACATTTTCTTCGCTTTAGGAATGCCCTCGTTTGCTGTGCGGTGTGATTGTTAAACTTGATCAATTGTTCATTTGTATCGGGAGTCCGTTCATCAGTCGGTAGTTCAAATGCCCACAGGCTCACTGGGTTTCGATTTAAAGCTTTCGTGACTGCAGGGATTCATCTTCTTGGTTCTTTCGGTAAAGTCACGTAGAAGGGAAATAATAAAATAATAAAAATATCACATAATAAAATACAATTCTCACGACGTTTCAGCCACAACGCAAGCAGCCGTCCTCAGGTGAAGAACAGGGCTGTCGGAAAGACGCTACCGAAAGAACCAAGAAGAGAGAAAAAAGCTCACTGGGTTATAGACAACAAACTGCATATCGCAATAGTTGCCGAATCGGCGAAACCAGGTGTAGTTGGGAACATGCTCAGTAGGTGTTGTAATAATTCTTGCCTGTTCAAAGTTAGATACACCAATTACATTGTGCAATACCCCCGCAAACAAATAATACACTCGGTGTGAATATGAAATTTTAAAGGTTTGATTTCTTCAATCTGAACCAATAGTGAGCGGAAATATTGCATTTGTTTTGTACACCGTGTATCACGACGAGATGCGAATGCTTATCTATCCGTTTGCTTATCTTCTTGTAATTGCACGCTTGCAAAAGGACGTAAGTAAAGTCGACCTTGCACCTGTGAGTAAAGGGGTGGATGATGAAAGTGATGAGCCGGCGCTTGAGGACAACGAGCAAAGTGTCGTTCACGAGGTTGACGACTCGCAGAGCCTGGAATCGGGAGGCCCCAAAGGAGCCGGGGCAGAGGACGATGGCGCCAACGAATCGCGAGCAGCGTTCGACGAGCAAGCCGACGGTCGCACGAGGGACGGGTGTGAAAAGCCGAAGACGGGCTCCGATGAAAACTCAGCGGACACCGGCGCTGCAGCCCTGCCACGCGGCGGTGAGAAGGCCACGGACTCGTCGAATCCCCAGCTCACCAAAATGACCCGTGCACGAACTGCCGAGGGAATCGCTGCGTTGCCCGCAGAGGACCAGAGCGATGTTGGTCTTCGTCGGACCAGTTCGGCGGGGGAAACAGCGCGACGCGGAGGTGGAGACGATGATGGCTTCGTACGAGAGGACACGGTCGCGTTGTCGACACGAGACGGCGGAAACGACTCGTGCGCTGATGCGGTGGGTCAGAGCGCCGCAAGTCCGACGGCCGCCCGGGCGTGTGACGAAGACTTCGCGTCGTCCGAGAAGCCGCCCTCGGTTCCTACCTCCCCCCCCGCCCGGCCACCGAGTCTTCCCGAGGACTCGAGCTCACTCAACGTAAAGGCGTTAGTTCAAACATTTAACGAAATGCTTATGAAATCGGCGCACAAAGATCGACCGAGTAGCAGTATTGTTTTCAAAAGCAAACCTGTTGACGATGAACAAGGAAGCGCGTGCGTGTTAGCGAGCGCCGCCGCCGCCGTGGAGATAGATACCTGCGATGCCGCAGTTAATTCCGAGCTGGCGGTCGCTGTTAAATCATTAAATGAGCGCCGTGCACTGGACAAACCCGCACTCCGAGCTTGTCATCCCCGAGCTAACGACGCCCTTCCTTCCAATGAGCGGGGCACGCCATGCAGCTCCGCGTGGAGAAGCGCAGAATCCAATGTCGATTGCAGAAAGCAGTTCTCGGAAAAGGAATGTCGAGATGACATCGAGAGGTTTAACCACGAGGTCGATATGTTGAAGCAAGCTTTTTTCCATTTGGAAAAGCAGAATATTCATCTCAAACAGAAGGTACATGGTTTTGACGGTGTCACATCAAATCGTGTGCCTTCGGACTCCCGTGCGTTTTGCATGCGATAACGGGGAACTGGGTTTTCTTTCGAGCAATTGAAGGCATTTTTTAAAAACACGTCAGACCTATAAAAGCACTTTATGAAGCCTGTGTTAGTGTGTATTATGGATTACAAACAGTTACAATAACTTGTTGTTAACTCTAGCATTCTTTTGTTAACCCAGAGTGTCCGTTGCCATTCGTTTAACATTTCCCCGCCAAGTTTCATTCTCATCATCTCATACGTAGCGGCCTTTTTTCCAAATTTAATTCGTAGCTCATATTCACACATTAAAACGGACGGGTTCCCAAGCGGGCAGGATCTACTCTGCCTCTTATCTCAGTTGTTGGCTGAGGATGGCGCTGCGATCGGCGCTGTGCTTGTCCCTCCCTCCTCGTGACGGTGACGCGCACGCACCGGCACTGCCGCTGCCGCGTCGTTCCCGCGATTGTTTATCCAACATACTCTTAGTTTTTTAGGTAAAGTCACATAGGTAAAAAAATGAAATGAAAATTTATAAAAATAAAATAAAAATCACGACGTTTCGGAGGCAACACAAGCCTCCGTCACCAGGTTCAAGTTCAAGTTAATGTATTAGGTGTAGCCCTGTGAGCCATTCGGCTCTTGAATCGGGTGCAACCGCAACAAACAAAAAACAAAACATGAACAAAAAACATCTTGAAGTGAAAATGTGACTAAGTGCAAACAGAAAATCCAAGAAAAGACAGCAAAATATTGGGACCGTCAAAGCCAGATTTGCTGTATCAATATATTTGTTGTATCAATATACAGCAAATCTGGCTGTGACGGTCCCACCTGATGACGGAGACTTGTGTTGCCTCCGAAACGTCGTGATTTTTATTATTTTATTTTTATTAATTTTAATTTCATTTTTTTACCTACGTGACTTTACCGAGAAAACTAAGAGTATGAATCCTTGCAGTCACGAAATCTTCAAATCTAGAATGTTTATCCAACACCACTGCGGTGACATCGCTGGAGTTCCCCTGTTCACCTTCTTCTCTGGCGCTCTGTCTCAACGGGGGCAGCACCTGTGATGACATCCTCTCCGTCCTTCTGTGTTCTCTGCCGCCCTCTTCACTTAGACGAATGCCCCTTTCCTCTCCCTCCTTTTTCTCTGCCATTGTTATTGTTGTTTCAGCTCACTCATCGGTTCATTTCACAATTCTCACGACCCAGATGTTGACGTTAGATGCTTATTGCTCAATTTGGTTGCGAGATTTTTAAACGATAATAACTGGTACGTTGTTAAATGCTTGAAGGCACGACAATGAAATCAGTTTGGGTGTGTCGGGTGGCCAGATCATCGCATGGCCTGACCCAAAAAGTCAGCTATAAACCATACTGTTGGTTGCAAAAAGCTACGGGTGACATCTTTCCTTATGTTTCATTTTGAATAGATTACCTCCGACAGACCAGACAAGGCCGCCGGTGATGCGGCTGTGAGACGAGACTTTCAAAATGGGCCTGCAAGCCTCTCCGCTCAGATGAGTGGGCCGAAGCCTTCCGAGATTGAGCAGCAGGTGCCACGGCACGGACTTCCCGCGGCCCGCCACGAGGAACACCAACACCAGAGTGGCAGACGTGCCATCGGCGGCGGCGGCGGCGGTGGAGTCCGCGGTCTGCCTTTAAGGCCTCTTTCAGACTCTCTGGCACCCACCAAGAGACACGCTGCTGCTCCCAAGTATGGCTACTAGGCAGAGCTTTCGTTTTGTCGTAGAAAATGTAGCTAATATTATGCAGTGGATTCTGGATTATCCGCGTGCGGTTTATCCGATTTGCGGATTAACCGCCCAAATTAATGATGTAAAAACATGTTCTTTGTTCTTTCGGTAAAGTCACGTAGAAGGGAAATAATTCAATAATAAAAATATTAAACAATAAAATTCTCATGACGTTTCGACTGCAACAAAAGCAGTAATCAAGAAAATTTTCTTGCTGTGGTTTTCACACCTGATGACGATTGCTTGTGTTGCAGTCGAAACGTCGTGAGAATTTTATTGCTTAATATTTTTATTATTTTATTATTTCCCTTCTACGTGACTTTACCGAAAGAACCAAGAATATGAATCCCTGCAGTCACGAAAGCTTTAAAACAAAATGTAAAAACAGTTACACATTGAGTTATTATTTATTTATTTATTACAAGTCATGTGCTGAAAGCGAACAAATATGTGTTCCGGTTAATCTATAATCCACGTGATCGCCTCTCTACAGTACAGTAGTTGCATATCTTTACAACAGTGGACGGAGTTTGATTGATTTTGATTGGCGTGAATTTTCCGCGGCCGTACTCCCCGTCATGAGCGCGGATAATCGATTCCAAGAACACAGGATGAGATGTTACTATCCTTTGTGCAAGCACTTCCAAGAGTTCATGAACAGTGAGCCTGGTGAAATTTGGGGAGCGCATCGTCAGTAGTGTACCTTTGGTTCCTAGGGTGTTTCGGCCTTTCACACGATACACCCTCCCCAAAGGCGGCCAGCGACAGGGTGATCAATCCTACGCTTGCGTCCCATTCCCAATTAGCCATAGGAGTTGCCTTGTTGTTGATAGCCAACATCCCATGGGACTATGAGTCTGCTGTGTTTCTGTTTGCGTACCAACACAGTTTCATTTCATGTTGCCTCGTTTTTTTTCACCGTGTGCCTTCCATCTTTTGTTTTTCTCACACGTTCAGCCACTGTATTACGTGCAATCATTTATCACGGAACACTGCAGTTGGTTGGCACCCAGCGGTTTAACATCATAAGTCGATAAGTAAGCAGTTGTGTCGTATTCACGATGCGAACAATGTGCTCATATGTTTACATTCTGTGTTTGTTTGAAAGGGAACGCACTGCCAGGAACGGTATTGAAAGCGACGACATTAAAGCAGGGGTAAGTCTTCCTCCGGCAGCATTTGTTGACATTATGGTCTTCAAAAGACCAAACTCTGCAACGTTGAGAGTTCAGGTGTAACAAATGAGACACGACTGCCCAGTACTTTCACCGAGCACTTCTCTTAGATTGTGTTGGCGCCCTTCCTCTCGGCACGAAGCGTACTTGCCCGCCTGCGATAAATAACGAGACGCACACTTGATTGATCCTTTCTTTCACTGACTCTTAAGGCACGGCCCACATGCTACCACACAACTACCTCCAGGTAAAACTCTCTGGACAACTGCCAGAAACGAACTGCCAAACACTCATCAGAAGCGTTCCTGTGGCCATTCAGTTGGCCTCGTTACATTCTTGCACGTGCACCACACATCGAGGTCTGCTCGTCATGGGAGAGCGCGTCAGGAGAGAATTCGTGTAGTGTTTGCTGCTGCTCCTCCACAGATGAAAGTGGTTCACTTATACGGTCCACAGTTTGAGTTGCATGGCCATACTCTTAGGTTTTTTCGGTAAAGTCACGTAGGTAAAAAAATAAATAATATTAAAATAAAATAATAATAAATGAAATTAACTAAATTAAATCACGACGTTTCGGAGGCAACACAAGTCTCCGTCTTCAGGTGGGACCGTCACAGCTAAATTTACTGTGAAGGTCCCATCTGAAATTTTAATCGATCACTCGTCATGTGCAGGCCCTGACTGTGTCCTCAAGGAAGATGCAGAGAGGTGCTTTAGTAAGCACCTCGGGGTTTCATGAACACACGCTTGAGCTTTCCTCACTCGATCACCGCACAGTCCTCAAGGATGGTTAAAGGGATCAAATTACATCATGAATCTTTTGCGATCCGCGGCGTTGGATTGCGATCCAGTGATTGGTGACGGCCGCTTTATACGGCGTTAATGGAGTTTGGAGGTTGACACGGATAACACAGTCCTCCTCATTAAACCTAAGGAGTCAATATTCGTGAACAGGTACTCCGGCACAACACAGGCCGGGCGGCGGTGGCTATGTACGTAGCCTGTATACCAGCGCTGTGGAGGCATCGAGGGTTGGCGGGTCGTGCAGATGCTGTGAAACTCCTTTGCAGTGGGCTTCGGGGAGGTTTCATACCGTGGCTTGCCAGGAGAAATCTGTGCAGGGTAGTGTGGACTCATGGCATGTCCCTTCTGGTTGAAATAGAGTGTTTCCCCCTCTCGTGCATGGTTTCTCCAAGTGCTCCGGTTTCCTTCCACACGTACCTCCCATAAACGCTCATTAATTGGCCGGTAAACATCTTGATATACAAAGGACAGCAGAGCTTTGGTAATTTTTGGCACCGGCTCAGCCGCGTTGCTGCCGTCCAACTTCTCTGTGGTTCCTCTCACCTTCCGAGTCATTCTCTCTTTCCGAGTGACTACTGCAATTTGAAATCAGTGCCCCTATGCCCTTGAGAGTGCTGCTTTTATTTTTGCTTTTATTTAACGACGCACGACCCTTGACGCCGTGAAAGTGTAGGTGCCGAGAGGACGTTCTTTCTTTCTCTCCCCCTTCCCGCTGGCCTTGTTGCGATGGGGCCGTGCAGCTGCCGGCAGGCCTGGACGTGCTCACCGAGTCGTCGGACACGGAGGACTCGGAGGGGGCGGTGATCGGCTCCCTGCCGTCCTCCTCCAACCCCATTCTGCAGGGGCTCTCCATCGCAGGTCCGTGTCCACTCCGTACGGCTTTTCTAAAGAAGCCACTGGAGAAGCTGTGCACTTTTAAATAATCTAGATTGAAAACTTTTTCTTTAGAGCTCCTTTTTGTGTTTAGTTTTGTTGTCCTTTTCCCCCGCACCTCCGATTAGCGCGGTTGGCTACGTACGGTGCAAAAGAAGTTCAACGTACGTAGGCCATTCCTCGTTTTCACGCGGTAGTAGATGCGTTCCTGAAAAGTGCCGCGTGAAAAACGCATTAAGTGAAAACAGTTTTCCCCATAAATATCGTGACGATCAAGTTTGGCGAGATACGATGTACGCACGATGCGGTAAGATTGCGGGACACAGAACTGAGGGTACGTCGCCGCGTTGCTGTATCGTAGCGCTCAGCCACGCAGCTCAACAAAATGTATTACTTCTAGAGGAAACACATGCTAATTAACTGATTACTAATCTATTATATCATTACAATAAACCCCTCCTCCGCCTCTGATCTCTGCACCTGATGGGTTCACGGTGATGACGTCATCTTGCTCTATTTCAGACCGGAAGCAGGTGGATTGCTTCACGATTCTGGCAAATCGCCCGATGATGTTGGATGTAATTACCAGCAAAACGGCACAGTACTCATTGTAAACGTTGTGGATTTACTCTCCAACACACCGGTGGGCTGAAGTGGTAATTAATTGGCGCGTTTTGTTTACGTGACAAACCTTGCCTGCTGTGTCGGGTGGTGGAAGGTTACGACACATTTATACTGGTAGGAACGAAGTGGACCAGACCACCAATAGATTAATGTGTCCGTCCGTCCGTCCGTCCGTCCGTCCGTCCGTCCGTCCGTCCGTCCGTCCGTGGGAGGGGTGGTGTTGAGGGTGGTGTTGGAAATGAAAGACTACGAGTCTTTAAATCTCACAGCGTTTCTTGTCAAAACAAACACTTTTAATTAACGTTACACTAGAATACAGTAATTTTTTCTTTAACTCCTCTATACCCGGTCGATATCTCTGTACCGTTACTAAGTATTATTCCTACCAGCCCACCCCGCAGGGTCCTGTTTATACTTACGCGATCTAGCCCCAAAAACCATTATTACGAATAGTATTGGTCGTGAAAGCCGACTACGTGTTAAGCCAAAGTAGTTCGCCGTCGAACGCTCAGAAACCGCGCTGTAACGGTGCGCGCGCTCCGCATTCTCAGTTTTCAGTTTCATTTCATTTTCATTTATTAGGTATAACCCTGTGAAACATCTTAAAGTGACGACACGCAACAGAAAAATCTTCCAGAAAAAAAGAGCAAAGTCTTCCAGAAAAAGCACCGCATTTCAACACTGTGTGCAAAAATCCCAGTGGGATGCAAGTCAAACAATAACAACCACATAATACAATGTAGATTAAAGTTATCAGGCTAACTCTGTACTACAACAAACAAACATGGCTAAACCAAAACGTTTTCGAAATCACCAAAAGAAAGCCATAAAAACAATGTAACAGTGATCATAGGAACTGTGATTCCGCATTGTGTGCAAAGTGTTCCCGAATGGAAGAACCGCGTTGCAGCGAATTCGCGCCGTCCGAACACCACACGTTAAGCCAGGACTCCCTGCGTGTCCTGCGTCGTGTCAAATCCCGTCGGGTTTTTGTGGCTTCTCTCTCTAACGGCCACATTTGGACTCGCAGCGGACGTTCTCTTCATCACGTAACCTTCTTGAATATGAAATTAATGATTGAATTGAATAAGCAGACAATACGCCCACCTTCACATATCCGTCCCCTCCAGTAGATTTGACACATCCCATCAGCTGCACGGCCTTCCGGAAGTGCGTAATTTTTGGCAGCATTTGTTCAAAGTAAGCAACCTTTGGACTGGTTTTTGTCGTCAGCATTTGGGCTTGCTTGAAATCAAATGCTGGTGAACTGCAAGGCACATATAGGCAAGGACCCTCTATCAGGTACGGAGGATACAACAGATGAAGTGAGTTAAATAAAAGCGTGTAATAAAAAGCAAACCCTTTGATGATGAAGAAAGAAGATAACATCCAAAAATGAAGGTACAACCTCCAAATTGACATTCGTTCTAAAACAGGCATATTTATGCAAGCATTTCCTTTTTATTTTATCTCGAATTTCATTGAGTAATTATAGCCCTGTTGTTCTCATCACTCACCCATTCCCCGTAAGGTGTGTGGTGTGAGCACACACCTCATATAATCACCACCACACATTTAACACCCTTTAGATCCACCCAAGTATTGAAGTAGCTCAACTGTGAAGATGTTTGGAGTGTTGGTAAGTGCTCGGTTTAGTGCTGTGTGTGCATTGTGAGCATCGTTTCTAAAAATCCCAGGCTCCTATTGATCGCTAAGCAGTAAGTGTAGTTATGAGTGTGTGTTTCCTAGCTGACAAAGGGAAGGCAGGATATTTGTTTTAGCCTGGGAGCGTGTGTGTTGTGGGGAGCGGTAGTGTAACGATTAGCGCGCCGCGCTACCATAACCCGGCGAACCGCGTTTGATTCAGGCTCACGGCCAACGTCAGTGCCGAATATTCCTAGCCTCTACGTCCACTCAGCCTTAAACGAGTACCTGGTGCGGTGTGTACACATCAGCATTGGGGGTATAAAGGCGGTCGGGCGTGGTGTTGACCACCCCCCCCCCCCTCGTGTACCGTGCTAGCCTTAATAGCTGCTCGCTAACAGCGATTGCCCCAGCAGTCTAAGGGATCTTTGTTGTTGTTGTTGTGTGTGTGCATGCGTATGTTGTTTGACCTCGCGGTGCGTTCCGTCAGATCCGGCGCAGTATGCGAGGCTTCAGGCGTGGGTCTTCCAGGCCCAGCGAGGGTTGGAGTGGGAGAAGAACCGATACTGCTTGCTGTCCGACAAGGTGAGCACCACTTCATCTCTCACACTTGTCACGTCTTCCTTGCGATGCCGGGAAGTTACTGGGGGCTTTTAAATCATCCACATTAACAAACTACTTTCTTTAAAGCTGTTTGTTGTTGTGTTTAGCTTGTTGTCCTTCCCCCCTGCACCTCCGGTTGGCACGGTTGACCGGGTATGGTGCAAAAGAAGTTCAACGTACATACAAACTAACCAGCTTCAAAACGAACATATTTGTCCCCGTGGTGCATGCGGGTACGTGAAGGACAACGCTTGTTTTTCCTTTCACGGGCGATGCGCGAGAAGCTGAAGCAGGTGGAGGCAGAGCGGAGTGCCGTGCAGAAGGCTCTGTCAGAGATGACGAGAAGCAAAGAGGGTCTCGAGGAAGAGAAGGTCAACCTGGAATCGGACCTCGACGCTCTCCGGTATTGGCCAGTGTCCGTCGTTGTGCTGCACTACCTCGTCGGTGTGGATTCTTGTTCTTCTGAATTCGCATTGGTAGCTGGACGTTGTCTTTTCTGCAAGTCACGATTTCCGCCCCCGGCTCTGGCTGCCGGTCGATTAACCGTGGAATGCTGCGCGGCGCCTGCTTTCACGGGAGACGTTTAAAGAGCCCCGTTGAAAAGTCAGTTGCAAAAAAAGTCTGCCCATCGTGTCCTGGTGTCATGGCCCTAATTTGCCAACTTTTTTCAAATGTTCATGCAAATTAATCGATTTTGATTCGACCGGTGGTTCTGAACCTGAGGTGCACGCACCCCCTGGGCGAGACGTGGCCAGATGTTTTTAAATAATCGAAAACACAAATTAAGCACGGGCACGTAAGTAACAACTGCTTTGTTTGAGAATAGGTTTTCCCATTTTTTCTGGCAACAAACAGGTGTTTTATCTGGAAACAAAACTGGCACCTTTTTTACAAGGAGTCATGTTTGCATTGACCACAATACCTGTGGTTGGAATGCAAACAAAAAACACAACTCTGATAATATATGCACTGTCCTTGAAATTGATTGGTCCACACCCAAGACAGCTTTTCTTAGAGCCTAGTCTCACATGGTGTTGGACCAGATGACGCCAAAAGGCGCACAACTCAAAGACAATGCACCATCAGAGTATGAGAGCTCGGGGTAAGCATTTTTTGTTGCCAAATAAAGGGTAAAAAAACAATAATCATTTTTTGCTATTGGCAAAGGAGGTTCCAATGATGAGGTGTTAAGATGTTAGAAAACCAAACTGAAACCTTTTACAAGGAATCATGTCTGCATTAACCACAATACTTGTGGTCAGAATGCAAACAAAAAACACACTGATAACACTGGTCAACAACAAAAAATTCTGGCCTGGACTTTTGCAGCTGTTTTAGACTAATTTCAGGGTGCTGATTCCAAGTCTGATCTCAGATTTGCTCTATCACATCTCATTTTTATGCTATTGGCATACCCCATTTTCATTGATTTTACCCGAAATTAACTCTGTCACTTATGATTGCAAGTTGTTGCGAGTCAGTGACTGCTTTAGTGTTAAAATATGGTGCTGTATTTTTAGGATAGTGTGTTTATAATATCATTTTATGTAGATATCCACATTTATGTAATATTTTTCTTCTGCAGTTTTTATTGAAAATGCAATATTTGATATGGCAAAAACCTGATGTGATAGACAAAAACTGATGCCACATTTGGAATCGGCACCCCAAAATTACCTTAAAACCGTTGGAATACCTTATGCCAGAAAAAGTGTGTTGACCAGTGTAATATATGCATAGTCCTTGAAACTGATTGGTCCATATTCTTAGGTTTTTAAATAAAAAAAAAATATTTTATTTTTATTTTACTTTTATTAATTAAAATTTCTTTACCTACGTGACTTTACCGAAAAAAACCTAAGAATATGAATCCTTGCAGTCACGAAAGCTTCAAATCTAGAACTGATTGCTCCACACCAGAGACGCGCGGTTTCACTCTGTCCGCGTCGCGTTCTCGCTTTGCGCGTGCGTGGCGGCGGCGTCGCGCAAGGGATTCGCTGCAGCAGGAGCGGGAGAATGGCCGCGGTGTCGCCAAGCTGTACGAGCAGTGCCAAGCTCAGCTGCAGCTCAAGGAGGAGCAGCTTCTGCTGGAGGAGAAGGAGAAGCGGCGCGCGGAGCACAACCTGCAGAGCGCGCAGCTGGAGAAGTCCATGACGGAGCAACGCATGCAGCTGCTGAGTGACCATTTAGCAGAGGTACCAAGGCCACCTTCTTGGTTCTTTCGGTAAAGTCACGTAGAAGGGAAATAATAAAATAATAAAATATAACATAATAAAATTATTCTCACGACGTTTCGGCCACAACGCAAACAGCCGTCCTCAGGTGAAGAACAGGTCTGTCGGGAAGACAGCGTCTGAATGAAACACCCCAGGCTTGGAGCGTATATTTAAGCTGGGTTGGAGGGAGAAGAGCGCCTTGACAAAATAATTGGCATATCAAGAGGAATTTAGCATATTTATGGGAAATGCAGATATGGATTAGTCACTTTTGGCGTCCTCTGGTCTAACGCCGTTTGAGATGAGGCTCAAAAGAAAGCTGTCTCTGGTGTGGACCAATCAGTTTCAAGGACAATGCATATATTATCAGAGAGTGTTTTTTTTGTTTGCATTCTGACCACAAGTATTGTGGTTAATGCAGACATGATTCCTTGTAAAAAGGTTTCAGCTTTGTTGCCAGAAAAAAAGGGGAAAAACCTATTCTCATAGCTTACATATAGATTGATGCTCGTGCGTAACACACAAAAAATAAATAAATGTTCGAAAACTGGCATGATACTTTTGGATGCTAAAACAATATCTGGTGGGGGGAGTGTTTTATTATGATGTATGTTCAAATATGATTGGCGGAATGACGTGTCATTTGCTGAAAACTTTTCACGTATTTGTGCCTTGTTTTATTGTTTAAGCTCGAGAAGAAGCTATCTGAAATCCAGCCAGACTTGGAGAACGAGAGGTCATTGCGACTGCAGCAAGAACGCATTCTTGACGAGCATTTGCAAAAGCAGCAGCAATCGCAAGAGGAACGCGAAAGGAACTCTGTGAGTAAACCGCACGGCCCAGTCACCGTGCGTGGCGGCACTTGGCCAAACATCACGAAAACGACTTTGAACTGTGCAGCTTTTTTTGCAGCAGCGACCTTTGGCCTTCACGAATGACCGCTCAAACAAAGTGGCTTATCGCGTGGAGATTCATAGCAGCCACATACTCTAAACGCAAACAAGCATGGTTACATACTCTTGGATCTTTCGGTAAAGTCATGTAGAAGGGAAATAATGAATAATATAAATTTAAGCATGGTTACAACAATAATACTGATGCCTGCTGTATATTTACAGTTGGCATGTGTCTCTCCCGGTGGTCGCGTGGATTTTTTATGGGTCCTCCGGTTTTTCCCTCCACATTTAGAATCGACGTGACGCGCTTAGAGTATTTGGCTACTATACATGTCCATGTGATGATGATGATAAGCCACTTCGTTGAGCTATCATTCGTGGCCAGGTCACTTCTGAAAAAGAGCTACACAGCTCAGTGGGTCTTACCTGGTAAAATGAAACTAGTTTAGTTTATAGACACGCCTGTGCTGTGTGTACAGGCGGCATGTGTTCAGGGAGAGGACCTCGGACGACCATCCCTGGCCCTGGACAACAGCAAGCTGCAGGAGGAGATCTCCGTGTTGAATCGTGACATGCAGCGCCACTCCGCATCCTTCAGAGAAAGGGAAGAACTCTTAATGAATGAAAAAAACACGTTGCTTGAAAACCTCGAGGCCCTGCGGAGAAAGGTGAATCTGAACGAGGACGCCCTGCAGCAAGCCGTCCAGAAGTACAACGTGGAGCTGAGCAGCGCAAGAGCGTCAGCGGACGAGAACGCCCGAAGGCTGGAGCAAGAGACGGTCGGCAGGGAGCGCGCGCTGGAAGAATTGGAGACGGTCAGGAAGCAGCTGTTACGGGCGACATCCGAGCGAGGCGATGGGCTCGAGGAGAACGGCGGCCCGGGGCAACCGGAGCTGCAGCAGAAGCGGCGGGATGACACGAAGCTGCGAGAGCTGCTGGAGCGCGAGGCGCTGCTGTCCCAGCAGCTGAGCCGCACGGAGAGCCGCTGCAGCGAGCTGGAGAGCGAGCGCCACCGCCAGTCGCTGGAGCTCGTCGAGAAGGAGCACGCGCTGGAAACTTGCCGGAGGGAGCTGGGCGCCGCCCGGCAGCGGGCCGAGGAGCTGGACGTCGCCCTGCGCGGCGAGAGGGAGGAGACGGCCAAGCTGCTGGTGCGCGAGGAGTCGCAGAAGGAGCGCATGGTGCAGGCCCAGAGCGACAATCTGCTGCTGCGCCAGCAGCTGGAGGAGGCCAGCGCGAAGGTGTTGCAAAAGGAGACGGTCGTTACGGGAATTCAGGACAGGTTCGACGACCTGCTGTCCAAACTCCAGGCTGACAAGAACCAGCGGGAGCAGGTGCTGGAGGAGCGGAATCAAGAACTTGTCGCCAGTGCCAACTGCTTGAAGGAGACGATGAAGAAATTGGAGGATGAGAAAAGCAATAACGAGGTAAGCCTCTGCGTGCTCCGTTTCAATCCACACTATTTGGTGTTGGCCGCAGGAGATAAAATCTGTCACTAATGAAAGCATCAGAGATACGGAATTTTCACTCCAGGCCTCCCCAGATGTGTACACAGGACCCAGTTTACCGGCGTTGCTCTATGTTAGCGGCAGGGTTCATGAGAGCGATGTGTTCACAGGACCTGCTGCACCAGCGGAAGCAGGACCTGGCTGACGCTCTGAAGAAGCTGGCCATGTCGGAGGCCTCTCTGGATATCACCGTCAAACATCGCTCTGCGCTGGAGGCCGAGAAGACTCAACTGCACAACAACTTGGAATCACAGAGACAGCAGGTTAGGAGCGACCTCGGCCAAGCTGACCTGGTCAAGGATAGGGCACTGACCAATCCTTGTAGCTCAAACCCACCCACGTGACAACACGTAGCTGCTGTATACGCATCATCATCAAACGTTCCCAGCACATCACCAGCCATGTGTTTTTTCTCCTGCTGTTTTCATACAGGTTAAGCAGCGGCAGATTAACGTTTACCGTTGCCCAGAGGTCGCAACCCAGTACCCGATACCCCTACCCTACCCGATACCCGGCTACCCGTACCCGGCCAGGTATGGGTACGGGTAACGCGTTTGCGTTCCTGGTGCGGCCGGGTACGGGTACGGGTAGGCCGTGAGTCACTGGTGAGTAACCGTTTGTCACTCATTTCGGGTAGGGTACGGGTACGGGTAGGTACTCATTTCGGGTAGGTAACGGGTACCCGTACCCGGCCGGGTACGGGTACCCATTTGCGACCCTGGTGCGGCTGGGTACGGGTACGGGTAAGGAATCAAAACTCGTTTGCGACCTCTGCCGTTGCCCGCTGTTAGAGGCCGCACGGGAGATCGTTGTCGTTGTGCGCACTCGGTTGCCGTCGTGCGTGCGTGCGTGCGTATGTGCGCTCGTGTGCGTCGCAGCTGCTGGACAAGGAGCGTGAGCACGTGCGGGCGGAGCAGCAGCTGCAGGAGGTGCAGGCGGCGCTGCAGCAGAGCAGGGCGGGAGGCGGCGGCGCACGCTGCCAGTGACCACGAGCGCGCGTGCAGCCTCGACCGAGCCCGCAGGCAGCTCCAGGAGCTGGAGGACAAGTGCCAGCGGTGCGTACCCCCCCCCCCCCCCCCTGCTGACGCCGCCATCGCTCGTCGCCTCGATTTCGCGAACGTGCCAGTACCGGTGTTTCCGGGGGCGGTTTCGTTTTGCGGGATAACCGGCAACGTGGCCCCGATCTCGTCACACCCTGAAAGCGAAATTCGGGATCGCGCTTGGACGGGTGACAACCAGTGCACGTCAGGTTGTCGTAGGTTTGCTGCGGGGCTGCGATTCCACGGCACCCGCACGTCCACGCTCTCCCCGCCTTCAGCAAGCCCACGCTGGTCCGCGCGGCGTAAGCGTGGTCGGATAACCCCCACGGCGTCGTCCGGCAAATCGGTCGATTGACAAAGCAGCTTGCGATTTTATGGAAGGTGCCAATATGAGTTGTGATTATTGTCATCACCCTCGCAGCGGCTTTTGGATAGCCATCCAACAAAGACGATCGTCACATCGCGCGCTTTAAGATGCGCTTCTGCGGACGTCTGGAATGCTCTTCCTTCTGATATTAGAAAGCTACGGTTGGCTACGTCATGTGCGAAATAAGTTCAACATACATACGTCTGCTTAATGTGTCCGTCACTTAATTGTAACTTTACGATGATTTTTCTTAAAACAAAGAAGCTCAGCATAGATTATTATTGTGAATTGATAAGAACCGATGTGATTCGGCGATACGCCGCCCGGCTCCCGAGTGAGTTGCGACGGGTGAAACGCCCGTGCTGGTGGTGAGCGCGGCGGCGTGGCTCTGTGTGCCCAGGGTGGAGGCGGAGAGGAGTCGGCTGGAGGCGGCCGTGCAGGCTCACAGCGGCAACGCGGAGGCGCTGCGGACTCAGCTGCAGAGCTCGGCGCAGGTGCCCGCATGCGCCCGCCCACACGCGCTCGCTTGCAAGCGCTCACACGCATGCGGCACACGGGGGGCGGCTTGCCGAACGCTGAGCGCCTCGGACGCTCCACGCCACGCCAACGCCTCCATATCCCTCATTGTTTCTTCTTCTCACCCTGACCCCTAATCCCAGTGCTTCACCCTCCCTATACCCCCCCCCCCCTCAATCTTTATAGGGGCACCGCGGTGGCTAAATGTTAACTACCTCGCCTGGTATGGAGGATGTCGTGGGTTCGATCCCGGCGACCCTGACGCCTGCTGCTGTATATTTGGACCTCTTTTCCTGCACCACCTCCTCTTACCAACACCTCCTCTTACCACACCTCCTCTTACCACCACCTCCTCTTACCAGCTCGCAGAGACCATTCCCACACCACCACCACCGCCACACTTGACCTCACCTTCCTGCAAAGCACCCGCTGGAGATTGTATTATCCAGCCGGATGTTTATTTTCCCGTGAACTTTCCCTCGTTGATCCCCCTCCACCCACGTTGAGGACTCGGTCCACCAGACACTGTTTTGTCTTCTCTGTACTGCGTTCAACCACCACCACACTGCAGCTCACACAATACTCTCACCTGACTCACCCACCCACTCACCCACTCACCCACCCACCACACTGCAGCTCACACAATACTCTCACCTGACTCACCCCCCCCTCACCCACCCACCACACTACAGCTCACACAATACCTTCACCTGACTCACCCACCCACCCTCACCCACTCACCCACCCACCACACTGCAGCTCACACAATACCTCACCTGACTCACTCACCCACTCACCCACCCACCACACACAGCTCACACAATACCTTCACCTCACTCACCCACCACCCACTCACCCACTCACCCACCCACCACACTGCAGCTCACACAATACCTTCACCTGACTCACCCCCCACTCACCCACCCCCACCCCACCACACTACTCTCACACAATACCTTCACCTCACTCACCCTCCACCCACTCACCCACTCACCCACCCACCACACTGCTCACACAATACCTCACCTGACTCACCCACCCACTCACCCACCCACCACACTGCAGCTCACACAATACCTCACCTGACTCACCCATCCACTCACCCACTCACCCACCCACCACACTGCAGCTCACACAATACCTCACCTCACTCACCCACCCCCTCACCACTCACCCACCCACCACACTGCAGCTCACACAATACCTCACCTGACTCACCCATCCACTCACCCACTCACCCACTCCCCACCACACTACAGCTCACACAATACCTTCACCTCACTCACCCATCCACCCACTCCCCACTCACCCACCCACCACACTGCAGCTCACACAATACCTCACCTGACTCACCCACCACTCACCCACTCACCCACCACCCACACTACAGCTCACACAATACCTTCACCTCACTCACCCATCCACCCACTCACCCACTCACCCACCCCCACACTGCAGCTCACACAATACCTCACCTGACTCACCCACCCACTCACCCACTCACCCACCCACCACACTGCAGCTCACACAATACCTCACCTGACTCACCCATCCACTCACCCACTCACCCACCACCACACTGCAGCTCACACAATACCTCACCTGACTCACCCACCCACCACCCACTCACCCACCCACCACACTGCAGCTCACACAATACTCTCACCTGACTCACCCACCCACTCACCCACTCACCCACCCCCACACTACAGCTCACACAATACCTTCACCTGACTCACCTACCCACTCACCCACTCACCCACCCACCACACTGCAGCTCACACAATACTCTCACCTGACTCACCCATCCACTCACCCACTCACCCACTCACCCACCACACTGCAGCTCACACAATACTCTCACCTGACTCACCCACCCACTCACTCACCCACCCACCACACTGCAGCTCACACAATACCTCACCTGACTCACCCACCCACTCACTCACCCACCCACCACACTACAGCTCACACAATACCTCACCTGACTCACCCATCCACTCACCCACTCACCCACTCACCCACCACACTGCAGCTCACACAATACCTTCACCTGACTCACCCATCCACCCACTCACCCACTCACCCACCCACCACACTGCAGCTCACACAATACTCCACCTGACTCACCCACCCCTCACCCACTCACCCACCCACCACACTGCAGCTCACACAATACTCTCACCTGACTCACCCACCCACTCACCCACTCACCCACCCACCACACTGCAGCTCACACAATACCTTCACCTGACTCACCCCCCCTCACCCACTCACCCACCCACCACACTACAGCTCACACAATACCTTCACCTGACTCACCCACCCACTCACCCACTCACCCACCCACCACACTGCAGCTCACACAATACTCTCACCTGACTCACCCATCCACCACCCACTCACCCACTCACCCACCCACCACACTGCAGCTCACACAATACTCTCACCTGACTCACCCACCCACTCACCCACTCACCCACCCACCACACTGCAGCTCACACAATACTCTCACCTGACTCACCCACCACTCACCCACTCACCCACTCACCCACCCACCACACTGCAGCTCACACAATACTCTCACCTGACTCACCCATCCACTCACCCACTCACCCACCCACCACACTGCAGCTCACACAATACCTCACCTGACTCACCCATCCACTCACCCACTCACCCACCCACCACACTGCAGCTCACACAATACTCTCACCTGACTCACCCACCCACTCACCCACTCACCCACCCACCACACTGCAGCTCACACAATACTCTCACCTGACTCACCCACCCACTCACCCACTCACCCACCCACCACACTGCAGCTCACACAATACTCTCACCTGACTCACCCATCCACTCACCCACTCACCCACCCACCACACTGCAGCTCACACAATACCCTCACCTGACTCACCCACCCACTCACCCACTCACCCACCCACCACACTGCAGCTCACACAATACTCTCACCTGACTCACCCACCCACTCACCCACTCACCCACTCACCCACCCACTGCAGCTCACACAATACTCTCACCTGACTCACCCACCCACTCACCCACTCACCCACCCACCACACTGCAGCTCACACAATACCTTCACCTGACTCACCCACCCACTCACCCACTCACCCACCACCACACTGCAGCTCACACAATACCTTCACCTGACTCACCCACCCACTCACCCACTCACCCACCCACCACACTGCAGCTCACACAATACTCTCACCTGACTCACCCACCCACTCACCCTCACCCACCCACCACACTGCAGCTCACACAATACCTCACCTGACTCACCCACCCACTCACCCACTCACCCACCCACCACACTGCAGCTCACACAATACTCTCACCTGACTCACCCACCCACTCACCCACTCACCCACCCACCACACTGCAGCTCACACAATACTCTCACCTGACTCACCCACCACTCACCCACTCACCCACCCACCACCTACAGCTCACACAATACTCTCACCTGACTCACCCACCCACTCACCCACTCACCCACCCACCACACTGCAGCTCACACAATACTCTCACCTGACTCACCCACCCACTCACCCACTCACCCACCCACCACACTGCAGCTCACACAATACCTCACCTGACTCACCCACCCACTCACCCCTCACCCACCCACCACACTGCAGCTCACACAATACTCTCACCTGACTCACCCCCACTCACCCACTCACCCACCCACCACACTGCAGCTCACACAATACCTCACCTGACTCACCTACCCACTCACCCACTCACCCACCCACCACACTGCAGCTCACACAATACTCTCACCTGACTCACCCACCCACTCACCCACTCACCCACCCACCACACTGCAGCTCACACAATACTCTCACCTGACTCACCCACCCACTCACTCCACTCACCCACCCACCACACTACAGCTCACACAATACTCTCACCTGACTCACCCACCCACTCACCCACTCACCCACCCACCACACTACAGCTCACACAATACCTTCACCTGACTCACCCACCACTCACCCACTCACACCCACCCACCACTGCAGCTCACACAATACCCTCACCTGACTCACCCACCCACTCACCCACTCACCCACCCACCACACTGCAGCTCACACAATACCTCACCTGACTCACCTACCCACTCACCCACTCACCCACCCACCACACTGCAGCTCACACAATACCTCACCTGACTCACCCATCCACTCACCCACTCACCCACCACCACACTGCAGCTCACACAATACCCTCACCTGACTCACCCACCCCCTCACTCCCCCCACCACACTACAGCTCACACAATACCTCACCTGACTCACCCATCCACTCACCCACTCACCCACTCACCCACCCACTGCAGCTCACACAATACTCTCACCTGACTCACCCACCCACTCACCCACTCACCCACCCACCACACTGCAGCTCACACAATACCTTCACCTGACTCACCCATCCCTCACCCACTCACCCACCCACCACACTGCAGCTCACACAATACCTTCACCTGACTCACCCATCCACTCACCCACTCACCCACCCACCACACTGCAGCTCACACAATACTCTCACCTGACTCACCCACCCCTCACCCACTCACCCACCCACCCACACTGCAGCTCACACAATACTCTCACCTGACTCACCCACCCACTCACCCACTCACCCACCCCCACACTGCAGCTCACACAATACTCTCACCTGACTCACCCCCACCCCTCACCCACTCACCCACCCACCACACTGCAGCTCACACAATACTCTCACCTGACTCACCCATCCACTCACCCACTCACCCACTCACCCACCGCAGCTCATACAATACCTCACCTGACTCACCCATCCACCCACTCACCCACTCACCCACCCACCACACTGCAGCTCACACAATACTCTCACCTGACTCACCCACCCACTCACCCACTCACCCACCCACCACACTGCAGCTCACACAACTCTCACCTGACTCACCCACCACTCACCCACTCACCCACCCACCACACTGCAGCTCACACAATACTCTCACCTGACTCACCCATCCACTCACCCACTCACCCACCCACCACACTGCAGCTCACACAATACTCTCACCTGACTCACCCACCCACTCACCCACTCACCCACCCACCACACTGCAGCTCACACAATACTCTCACCTGACTCACCCATCCCTCACCCACTCACCCACCCACCACACTGCAGCTCACACAATACTCTCACCTGACTCACCCACCCACTCACCCACTCACCCACCCACCACACTGCAGCTCACACAATACCTTCACCTGACTCACCCATCCCCCCACCCCTCACCCACCCACACACTGCAGCTCACACAATACTCTTACCTGACTCACCCATCCACTCACCCACACCCACCCACCACACTGCAGCTCACACAATACCTTCACCTGACTCACCCCATCCACTCACCCACCCACCCACCACACTGCAGCTCACAACACTTCTCTTCCGCTCATCGTTTCTTTTTCAAACCTCCCATAACAATCTTGATTTGAAGCTT